>NW_012101921.1:4919289-5010442 GCF_000951045.1 Mandrillus leucophaeus | reverse complement strand
GCAGGGCCCAGGGGAGGACCTGCCACAGGTACAGATGATGACAAGGCTTGAGCTCTGACAGTGGCTACTGCCACAGCCCCCACCTGTGGCCTCTCCCCAACCTGTGCATCAGGATGATGTTTAAACCAAACCCTCTGTTACAAATGAGCTCACTTGGAACACCATCTAATTTAGTTCAGTTTATGGAATCACAGAGTTGCGTGGGACTGTTTGATGATCTAATCCAGGTATGCTCAGTCTTGGCTGTGCATTGGAATCACCTGCAGTCCTTAAAAAAAAGGACAAAAACTGATGTCCAGTCCTACCCCACACTATTCAAATAGAATCCCTGGAATAGGCCCCGGCTAGTGAGACTGCTTCTAAGTTTCCTGGTGATTCTAATGTGATGCTAGAGTTGAGGACCACAGTACAACCTTTGCTTTTAGAGATGGGGAAACTGAAGCCCCAAGATGGAGGTGAGTATCAGTGTCTACACAGGGAATCGCATCCAGGCACAAGTCAACTTGGTTGCAGAGTGCCCAGTCTTGCCTGGGACACAACGGGGATTACAAGAAGAACCTGAAGCTTGCTGCCTCCCCACAGGAGTGCACAGCCTCGGTGGGGTGGCAGAACTGATAGATGAAAGAGTCGAAAGAACACCACAGGGCACTGTCTAGTCAGGGGCTGAGTTTCATAACATCAAGTGCCAAATCCAGATTTCAGAGTCCTGAAGAGATGCCAACAACATGGGAAGCATTATTGGAGTCAGGAAGTCCAAGGCAGAGCTCAGGATGGGGAGGAGAAAAGAAAGAAAAGGAGAAAAGAAGAGGAGCAGGCACTTCAAGGAAAAACTCGAGTGACAACTGGAGGTTGGAATGAGGGAAGCCTGTGTCACAAGCTTTGGTGGTCTTTGAAGGAGAGAGCTTAGACATTGGGGTAAGCGTGTTAGATATGAGGAGGGATTTGGAACAGAGAGGCTGATGCTGCCAACAGAGAAAATTCTCAGCAGATAGGCTTAAGAGTGACTGCCTGCCCCGCATGGGAGGACATCACTGAAGGTTACAATGAAAAGGCAGAAGGGCCCCAACATGAAGATGCCTTTGGTGAGAACGCTGTTCTTATGGGTTGGTGCCCAAGTCATACCAATTGTTAAATATTGTAAAGATCTTCCCAGCATCACATCCTTGGCCAAGTGGTGCCATGTACTTTGGGGGCATTATCCTGAGTCATGCACTTTGGGGAACCCTGTGCTGCTGCAGGGAGGAGGTGGCTAAAGCTCGGTGACTTCTGGTAGAAGTGGCTGGAGTGAAAGGCTTCGAGTCAATGATTTTTTTTTAAAGGCCCTGTGTTCTCAGCCTGCGGCTCTGTTCCCCTCCTGCCGCCAGCAATGGCAGCTGAGGGACCGTGGGATCTGTGGGGTCTCTGCTCCTGTGCACATGTCTCTTTACCGAGGCCACATGATCTTGTCACACGCCCTCCCCTTTGCTCTCTTCCCCTGGATTCCCTGGATGGTTGCCTGCTCCCTGCCTTGATTCTGTGGCTCAAACCTGCCTCAATTGTGCTTTATAAAAATAGGCTCAGAGGGCTGGGTCTTGGGACCAGCATCCTAGACCAAGAAGTAGCTTTTGGAAGGGGAAACATATGCTTGTCATATCCACATATTTTATAATCCAGTATGTTCAGGCAAGAATTTTGGCACAACCTCACTAGCCAGGGCCTATTCCAGGTATCAGATGCCCCTGTCCTTTGGAGCCGCTTTGCCAAGGGCCCCTAAGGAGCCGACAGGGAGACAGGCATTCCTCTTGGGTCCACTCCTTAGCTGTGCTGCCTCTTTTCAAATCACATGTTTGTCTCCTGATTGTCATCTTCTCTATTCACTTTCCAGGTGGTTGTGGCTACTAAGCAGCCACTCCCATCCTACCATAGCACTCCAGAAGCTTTGGAAAGCCCCGGGATTCATGTTCTCTGAGCCCACTCCAAGGGTTTTTCTCCAGGAATCCTTCCTGGATTCAATTTTGCTCAACTTGACACTAATCAGAAACCCAGCTCAAAATTCTTATCCACCAAAAACTGGAGGAGAATGAACTAAGGATGACCTGACCATCTTGGATTTGTCTTTATAAGAAAGGAGTTCTATTTATCTGATCACATTCCATGTGCCTTTGCCCAGTGAGTACATGGCTAGAGAATTTTGAAGTCATTCGATCCAACCCCTTTCATTTCACAGTCAGTGTAGATGAATGGCTAAGAAAGAAGGGCCTGGCGCCATATTTACTGGGTTTAAATCTTGGTGCCACTGCTTTGTAGCTGCGTGACCTTGGGCTTGTCACTTATACTCTTTGCACAGTGATAATAAAAATCCTTGTTTTATTGGACAGAAGCCATGTTTAAAGAAGATGATGCATATAAAGTGCTTAGGATGGACCTGGTGTATAAAATATCTTTTTATTATTGCTATAAATGAAGAACTTGAAACATTGACCCTATTCTGTAGATTTGCTAGAAACTGGATACTGGGAACTATTTTGTGACTTGTCATGTTAGTAAAGTGATTCTTAAACTTTTTACCAGAGTATTCCTAATATCAGAGAAGAGCAGAAACATAAAGCCAAGAAATCTAGGGGCTCAGTTTCACATCATGACAGACACCTTGGGCATTTGTGTCATCTTAAAAAATGCATGATGTTTTTGCATTCTATATTTTTAGTATATCTGTGTTTGTTCTAATATCACAATAGTGGTTTCCCTTCAAGCCCTTTATCTTTATAAAATCAACTCTCTGGACATAAACCATGCCTACACCCTCCAGGTGTGCATGTCTGTGAGCAACTCCAGTTTGAGGGACATGAAGTTAGTATATGGGGTATCTTGAATAGCCAGGCTGAGGACTGTTTCCATGAAGGACGGAACTTCAGATATCTCACAGGAGGCAGGAGGGGAAGGTTACACATAAGCAGCACCTCCGTCTGGAAACGAGACACGGCCAGCATGCAAGATGATGATAACTTCATCCCTGAATGCTGGCAGCTTTTTGTTTTCGGCAGACTTAGAGGCCCCTCTCTACGACTCTCTGGGCTCCAGACTGGGGGCTCTGGTCCCACCATGCCTCAGAGAGGCCACAGATCTGAAAGATGTAGCGTGACTTGGTGCCTCGAGGCTGGCTGTGTGCTGAAACGGAGTCGAGACAGACTGTCAGCATGGAAACCATGCGGTGACAGCTTCCTTCACCCTCCAGACCTGTCAGCTCTCGGGGGAACTGACAGGCCTCTACTAATAAGGTAAACAAAGGCTTTAGAGCATGGAGGAGGAATGCTGGAATTTTTTCTTTAATGTCTTTCTATTCATAACATGTCACAGAGCTAACACCTAGCCCAGTAGAAGTATCAGCTCCTGGCTTTTAAGATCTCCCCAGGAAGGTGAGGAGAGAGTCCTGGAGCCCCAGGGGCTGAGCTCAGAGTCAGAGCCAGTCTCTGGTCATGGACCGGGCATCTGGCCACTTCCTTGGGAAGTCCAATTGCTCACAAGATTCCATCTTTGAGGTTGAAATCCAGACTCTGTAGCCTGGCGGTCAAGGCTGGGTCATGGCCACCATGCAGCTTTATGTCTGGATAACACTCTGGTGCTGCTCCATACCTGCTCCCCTCTCCCACCCCGGAAGTTCCACCCCACTTCTCTCTGTGGATGTAGGCAGGTTCCAGGAAAAGCCACCTCCGCTGTCTTCTCAGAGGTCTTGCCAGTGTGCATGCTCCCATCAGCTCCAGAAAAGCTGGCTACTTTTCTGCATCAAATCTTGGGTGTTTCTGCCCCTACCTTGGGTATTTCTGCCTCCTGGGTCTCTTATCCACTTGCCTACAATCCCCCTAGTAAGGCAGACCCCTTTGCAGGGCGAGGATGGCAGTAATGCAGCATTTCTGTGCCATTACTTACAAAGACAAATGGCCTGTGAGCCTTTTAGGATGTAATTTAAAAGCCATTTGTCTAGCAGTAATAACTGGAAATGGAGTTCCGCTGTAGGCCGGCATGACTTCCTCCAGGAGCGAGGAATCTGCTAATGGTGTATGGCTGCCCCGAGGACCGGCTGGCAGTGGCTGTGTCAGACTTACCCACTTTTTCCACTGGAAGGACCTGAAATAGGGAAAATGGCTTTTTGAGGGGACCGTGAGCTCACAGAGGGCTCTGGAGAAAGGCAGACACTTTCTCTGGAGCCCGGCATGGAAAGTTCCCAGTTGTTTGTCTTATACATCGAGAGGACCAGAAATAGAACTAGGTTCAGAGGGGTGGGGATTATGACCATCAATCTCATCAATTCGAACCCTTGACATCTGGAAATGTTGGGCTTTATCTTTGTCCTCTCTTTTTTAAGAGCTTGCGGGCAAATTTGAGTTATTTGGCTTTGATGCACCTCAGAAGTAAAATTTCTCGGAACGCTGATACTGATCCCTTTAGACAACACAACTTTTATTTTATTCAGGATAGATAGTTTTAAAAATATATATATTACTTGTGCCTCTTTAAGAGAACTGTTGCAGAGACAAATGTTCACTGATTACACAGGACCATCATTTTGAATGTCTTTGCTCTTCTTTTGTTCATTACGTGCTATTTTACAATTACATCGTTTTATCTATCTTGGTGTTTCATGTATATTTACACCTTATTTGGCTGGGAAAAAATTGATAGAAACATCCTAAATGGTAAAATAAATGATAGTGTGTTTCCTCCAAGGGCTACTTTGTGGCCTTTGGAAATGAGGTAGGAAACTATTGATATAGAAATTGTAATTGTGGAAAGAAGTTTGTGCAGTATCACTAAGTGATATAGGCAGGCTGCTAAATAGTGTGTACATCAGGATGGCCCCTATGCCTGGGAAACCTTGGTGAGCTCTGACTCCAGACCATTCAAATCTATGAATGAAGATGCCAAAGTACTTAGCCTTAGTTAAAAATTCTGTGCACTCAGTTAAAGGATTCCATACAAAAGAAGTAACATTCACTGACTACCTACCACGGGCCAGGCACTATTTTAGGAGCTTTCCTACATGATCTCTGTTAATCCTGATAATCATGCTCTGAGGTTATCTTTGTTCAAGATGAGGAAGCTAAAGCTAAGAGAAGTTGCATCACTTGCTCAGGTACACACAGCTGACAGACAGTGGAGCTAGGATTGGAATCTAACATAACCAACTGCAAAGCCCATGTTCTTTCTCTTGCCAATGATGTACTGCCTCAACAATGCCTCATGATGCATGATAAGCAACCACAAAACCTGAAGGGCATGCAACAATCAAGGTTTACTGCTCACGCCTCTGGGATCAGTGTGGAGTTGGCCAAGCACTTTGGCTTGGCTGGACTCACTCACATGTCTGGTGGTTGGCTGGCCATGGCTGACCTGGGCTGGCCTTGTCTGGGGTGATGGGTGTGGTTTGGATCTGCTCCATGTGTCTCTCATCCTTCAGCAGGCTAACTGGGCATATTCTCACAGCAATAGCACAGGTGGAGGAGAGCAGGAGGAATCACAGAGGCTCCTTGAGACCCTGACTGGGAACTGGCACACTGTCATTTCTATTGGTCAAACCAAGTCACATGACCAAACTCGGTGTCAAAGGGGTGGGAAAAGGAACTGCAATATTACGCAGTAAAGGGCATGGACATGGGGAAGAGTGAAGGATTAGGGTCAGTAAAACCATCAGCCACATCCAGCAAGCTGCCTTCTTCAAGCAGGTGTTTTGAGAACTTCATCTGGACATTCGCCTAACCTTTTTGAGATCTTGGTAAAGTGGCCTGGCACAGTGGCTCATGCCTGTAATCCCAGCACTTTGGGGGGCCAAGGCAAGTGGATCACTTGAGGCCAGGAGTTCGAGATCAGCCTGGCCAACATGGAGAAAACCTGTCTCAACTAAAAATACAAAAAAATAGCTGGGCGTAGCCTCACACACCTTTGAGCCACAAGAATCGCTTGAACCCGGGAGAACTGAGATTGCACCACTGCACTCCAGCCAGCCTGGGTGACAGAGTGAGACTCTGTCTCAAAAAAAAAAAAAAAAAAAAAAACTTGCTAAAGTTATGCATGGGTGAGATGGGAACAACAAAGTTAGGGGAAGAGGGAGGATGGGCAGGAGCAGATATGGATTTAACCAAAATAACTTCATTCTATAGTATTTTATTGACTGTGCTAAGAGGAGAAAATGGATAAATTTGTTAGATACTGAATAAATCAAAGTTAAGGTTAATCGACTGCAATACCTCTCAGTACCTTCAATATTACAATAAGCATTATGAATATATGGGAGGCATACTGCGTGTTTCCCAAACTAATTTAACCATGAGATTCTTTTTATACAGCCTACCTATTAACCTCTCTTAGAAAAAGTTTTCTGGGAAACCCCAGTTTGGGAAGCACTAGACCAGATGATTTTTAAGGTGCTCTTTTGTGACATAGGACACACCCTGGAACGATTCAGGGAAGGAGAGGGTTTTTATTGTTGTTTTCCACCCCATGCTAAACGGACCCAAATTCATGACCCAGAAAGAAAACAGATAGCAGAACTGCTTCCATAGCCCTTTCTTGGCCGGCTGGCAATGTATTACTGCTGCCAGTCCTTCTCACTGCCTGGCTCTGGCTCTTAGATGTGGCATCTGTGCAGGAAGCTAAAGGGCTTCCAAAGAGTACAGTGCACGAGCTTTGTCAAAGTTACAGTTGTCTGCAGTGGCTCAGCCTGTAAATCCAGCACTTTGGGAGGCCGAGGCTGGCGGATCACTTGAGGTCAGGAGTTAGAGACCAGCCCGGCCAGCATGGTGAAACCCCATCTCCACTAAAAACACAAAAATTAGCAAGGTGTGGTGGTGGGTGCCTGTAATCCCAGCTACTTGGGAGGCGGAGGCAGGAGAATGTCTTGAACCTGGAAAGTGTAGGTTTCAGTGAGCCAAGATCATACCACTGCACTCCAGCCTGGGTGACAGAGGGAGATTCCATCTCAAAAAAAAGAAAAAAAAAAAAAGAAAGTTACAGTTGTCTCTTAGTATCCATGGGGGATTGCTTCCAAGACCCCCTTCAGATACCAAAATCCACAGATGCTGAAGTTCCTGATACAATATGGGGTAATATTTGCATGTAACCTACACGCATCTTCCTGTATACTTTAAATCATCTCTAGGTTATACAATACCTAATACAATGTGAATGCCATGTGACTAGTTGTTATACTGTGTTGTTTAGGGAATAATTGTAAGAGAAAAAGCCTGTCCATGTTTAGTACAGACACAAACATCCTTTTTGTCTTTCAAATATTTTCCATCCAAGGTTGGTTGAATCCATGGATGTGGAATCCCAGATACAGAGGGCCAGTTGTATTCATCCCCAGCTGTTCTTGTCACTGCCCAATGGGTATTAACATAGTTCTGTGTGCTTGAGATTCCTGCGAGCCTTTCCTTCAGGCAACTGCCATCATATGAATAAGATTGCAGGAGGAAAGGTAGCTCAATTAAAAGAACAATTATCACACACTTGAGGAACACGTGCTTGAATGTATCCACTATGCCAATGATAAGCAATGATCTTTTTCTATTTGGGAAGTGGAATGACAAGGTTTCTACTTGTCAATCTTTGTTAACCTCATTCAAAGCCCTGTGTATATATGAAAATATCAAAAGTAATATGAAAAAGAAAGAAATCTGTAACTCAGACTTTTCACAGAAGTGGTGTGACTTATGGAAGAGGGGCTTTTTTGGTTGCACAGATTGACTGTCTCTTGGCTGAATGACGACTGAGCATAGCCGTCCCATGCCCTGCCTCATGCACCTTCTCACTCACCCTGCACACTCATCTGTGACCTGTCAACCAAAAAGTGACTGAGGCAGATCTCAGTGGATTTAGAGGTTTATTTTGCCAAGGTTGGGGACATGCCTGAGAAAAAGAAACACAAGTCACAGTAGTGTCTGTGTCCTGTGCTTTTTCCAAAGAGGGTTTTGTGAACCTCAATATACAAAGGGGACAGAGCAAGTAGAAGGGGAAGAAAAAAGACAACAAAAAAGGAGAGTGAGTAGGCAATGAGGCAAGTGGTCACATTCCTGTGAGGTGCTGATCAGCACTCAGTGAATCTGCATTTTACACGTGAAAAGAAGGAAGTGGGGGAAAGTCAATTATGCATTCCTCTGGCTCAGTGAATCTACATTTTACATGAGATAGAGTAAGCATGTGAGATTACAGCTATCTGTTTGGAAACACAAGGAAGGCAGTTTTTGCGTGACCCAGTTCCCAAGTTTAACTCTTCCCTTTGGCATAGTGAGTTTAGGGTCCCGAGATTTTATTTTCCTTTTTGCAGACCCCTGTCTGGCCAGGACCAAGAGGTGATGATATTACCTTGGCTCCCCTCCACGTGGGAAGTAGGGGACTGGACCCTTGGACCTTGTTCTGCCCAACCCCCTTCCTTTGGAGCTGCATCCCTTGATCTCTGACTTGGACCCTGCCATCCAGATATACCAGCCACACAACCCGCTTGGAGTCCAGCAGACAGTGGAGTGGGGACCTGCAACAAATAGCATCCGACAACTGACTCTTACCTTCCCCTGGAAGCTCAACAACTTATGGCCATAGCTGTTTTAGCAGGGCTGGAAGTGACCCCATGGTACCATTCTTTCTGTGATCCTCATGTCTTCTATGGGTACAGTCCTGGGATTCACAACCCCTGCATGTGTGATAGTGTGTGAACTGGTGCTCTTTGGAACTTTGAGTTCATTTACATAACACATTTCTCAGGTGCACATGAGTTATGCATATGAGCGTGTATTGTTAATGATTTGAAATTTAATTGAACATGACAATTTTTTCTTACCCCTCAGTTTTCCCTTTCTCTCCCTCTCTAGCTCATGCAACACTTCAAAAGAAATTTAAGTCTCTTTTCTGGACCCTGTGGGCTCCTGACTTTTTACTTAAGAGGGAAGGGGAGCACCTCGCCTGAGGTAACTTAATGAGCCGGTGGAGGATCCATGGGTAAGCCCAGGATTCCCTGCCCCAGAGGCTGTCCCTCTCCCCTTCCTCATTCGTGTCTCTGCTAGGAAAGCTAATTGATAAGGGGCACAGGGCATCCCTAACTTGCTCTATGCTCAGGCTTTCCACTAGGAAAAGGCTCCATACGGATGAATGTCCAGTGATTACTTCCCTTTGCCAATTAGAATTCTCAAAAGCGGAGAGAGATTCTTTCTTGCTCACTAGAAGGTATGAGATGAAAAACTACCCAGGACAGACCTCTAATTAATTCTCATCAGTGTGTCCCCCGAGGGAATTCAGTTCTCTCCTTCCTCTGCTCCATCCTGTTCCCCACGTGTCATGACCTGAGCAAAAGACAAGTTCAGTTCCCACAGGTGCACGGGCCCACTCTCCTAAATGAAAGAGAAAAGTGTTGAGAACTGATCTCCCCACTCCTGCTCCCAAAAACAGGAAGCAGCCTGGATAGATTGACTTGATACAGAGCTATCAGACTGCTGCTTGCTCACACGGGGGCCTTTATCATTGCCAGTCATCAGCGCTCTGGCGAGCTCATGAATAATGCATTTCCCAGTGATTTCCTTCCTTATTTGCTAGCCTGAGGCGATATTGATTGAAAAAAAAAAGTCTGCATAGCTGAGCTGTGTTGTGGCAACATTTATTGAAAATGATTTGGAGACAGAATATACATACGTTTATCTCTACATAGGTATGTTGTTGTCTGTTGTCTGTGGATGATGACATTTGTTTAAGGGGCCACTGCAGTTATTCAGCAATGTTTTCAAATCAAAGGTGGGTTCAGGTTGGAGCCTTGAGTTAGGTTGAAACAGCTGTATGGTGTGCTGGATCAGGAAGATGAGGCAGAGGGGGAGGTAGACTGGGAGGAGGAGGAGATGGACGGGGAAGAGGTTGAGGTGGATTGGGAGGAGAAGGTGGATTGAGAGGAGGTGAATTGGGAGGAGGTAGACTGAGAGGAGGAAAAGGTGGACTCGGAAGAGGTGAGGGTGGACTGGGAGGAGGAGAAGGTGAGCTGGGAGGAGGAGAAGATGAGCTGGGAGGAGGCAGAGGTAGACTGAGAGGAGGTGGATGTGGACTGGGAGGAGGAGATGGTGGATTGGGAGGGGGTAAACTGTGAGGAGGTGGACTGAGGAAAGATGGCCTGGGAGGAGGTGGAGGTGAATTGGAAACTGGTGGGTGATAGGAACAAATACAGCAGAGTCAGTGAGGACTCAGGAAGTGTCCCGGGATTAGAACTGCAACATTAGTGGTCATCGCACTGAAAGCAGCTCCACTCAATATGGAAGGAGACGTGCAAGTCATGAAATGGAGATGGCATATGTGGAGCCTTCTTTTTCCACAATTTGAGATTTAAGAAAAGGTGAGAAAGCAAACTCTATTGCTAACTCAGAAGACTTTTTGGGAGACCTGTAGCCTTCTTGAGCAGTTTCCATAATATGCCATATGTGAAAGTACTTTCCAAACAGCAGGGAGCCATATGGATGGAAGAGTTTTAGGTCCTGATTATTAACAGCAGGCTGCTGCAGTCAGTGGATAGGACAGACCTAAGCCTCACTGGCCAGCTGCAGGGGGCTCTTCACCTCTCTGAACCTCCAGCGCTTCTTGGGCTCTCTCCAGAACTTCAGTAATGGCGGCTTCTCCACCTCCACCATTGACAGGTCTTAGAAAATGAAGGCTTGAGCCTTGAATGACTGGGAGAGAAGAGTGTGAGGGAACACAGCTGAAGGAGCCTCCCCCTCACCACCCACTTCGTGACACCCTTCCAATACCAATCTGGCACTTGCTGAGCTGTCTCTGGAGCTTTCAGAGGGAAAGCCCAAGGTGGTAAGGGGAGGGCTATGCGGAGCCAGTGCATGCTTCGGAAGGAGAATCAAGTTCCCTGAAGAGAGTTCTCTCCTTGGGATCCCTGAAAGCTTGTGTGACAATATAATTAAGTGGGAGGCCACGACAGCCTGTCAAATTCTAAGTGTGCCTCTGGCTTGCCCGAGGTGGTGGATCGGGGAGTGGGGATGGGAGCATCAGGCCTGCCATCAGCACAGAAATTCCAGGTATGCACTTCTCTCTGTCAGTTCCTGAGAATCATAAATGAAGTAAGCAAAGGCTCCGAGCCAGGAGCCTCCAGCAGGTGAGGATGCCAGCTACCCACCAGCACAGGCCAGCCCCTGCAGCTTCAGCCGAACAGAGCAGCCGGACTTGGCCTCTGCACCATCCAAGCTCAGCCTCCTGGTCACTAATAGTGGTTAGCACTTATATTGTTTCACTGTCTCAGCCCCTTTGCAGAAGGGTTGCCCGCAGGTCACCATCATATTTGCCCCTTGAATATGGTGCAGCCAGGAGGGGCTTTTGCAGCCAGAGGAGGGAGATGAAATAGGCAGTGATTGCCTCTGTCTCTTCCCTCTGTTTTTGGTGCTCCTTCCCACCTGTCTGTCAACACTGCCCCATCCCACCCAATCCCCTTCAATGTTCTTGGGGTGCTCATGGGCCTTCACCTATGCTGTTCTCTGCCAGGAGTGCCTTCCCTCTCCTTGTTCACCCTTCAGGAGTCAGCTTGAGGAGCCAGGAGTTATCCTTCAGAAGTTCATCCATCACCCTGTCAGGGCAGGACAGCTTTCCTGGCCCCCATCATGGGCTTTCAGGGTATCTTCTTCATTGTGTCACAACCGTAGTTTCCTCTTCTTTGGACGATTGTGTGACTGTCTTCCAAAGTAGACTGTAGGCTCATAGAGGCAAAAGCCATGTCTGCTTTTTTTTCTCTTTTTTTTTAAAGGTACAGTCTCACTCTGTTGCCAAGGCTAGAATGCAGTTGTGTGATCATGGCTCATTGTAACCTCAAACTCCTGGGCTCAAGCAATCCTCTTGCATTGACCACCCAAGTAGTTGGGACTACAGGTGCACACTGCAGCACTGGGCCCTTGTGTCTGCTTTTGTTCACCCTTGTTTTCCTAGTGCATTTAGCAAAGTGCTGATGCAAAGTAGATGCTCAATTTTTGTTTAATGAATGAAGGAATGTCAGGGCGCCTTCTGGTCCTCTTTAGAAAGGGATTTGATGAACTTATTCACTCTGAAAAGTTAGGGAGCCAAATGTATTTTCCCACTTGGCACATTTGCTCAAGGAAGAGAAACCTAAGTAAGAGAATGGCTAACAGAAAGAAATACATCTCCAATGGTGTCATTCCAGGTATCAGGTGCAGACAATATTTTGGGTCAGGCAGCATTGCTAGTGCTTTAAACCTCCATTTGGACAACCACCTACTTGGCCAACATATATAGGTTGCTCTTGGTTCCTACTGCTAATGACACTGGGGACTCCACTTTTTTGGTACCCAGGTGATCTTAGGGACCTCAGTGCTCTGTGTTTTGGACTTCCAGTTTCCTGCATTTGCTGAGTAGCAAATGGAGCTGAGAGTTTGCACCTTCCTCTCCCGACCTTGTTGGGTGGGAAGCTTAAAGCTGGAACTCCTCTGCACACTTGTTTCTTTGCTTTTGCTCACCTGAAAGGAAGAGGCTGGAAGGGAAGGCTTATTTCCTCTGCAGGGTATGGATGGCTGCAGCCTGCACCAGCAGACTTGGGTTTATTTGAAATTGCTCTGCGGTGGAAGGCGCTCTAATCTATCATGCCTCTGCAAATGTCAATTGGAGAAATGTGAGTTCCGTATTTATAAAGCCAGAAAAATGGAAGCTTGTCCCTCCCACCTCCCAGGTGTGCATTTATGCACTGATGAATGACCCCAAAGTGAGTCTGTTAGAGAAAAAGTCTGTGCCAAAGGCAGAAAGCTTGCATCTGGAAACACAGTCTGACAATTAGGCCTCTGAGCCCAGCGGCCAACGCTCAGGCTCCACTGCTTCCTGGCTTTGACTATCACGTCCTTAATCCTGGGGTGAACCCAAGAGTTTTGGAATTTGGATTTTCATTGTTTCCACAGTACTGTCCCCAGAGGCTGCTTTTTTGTTTGTTTTTGGTGCTGGGGGTGGAGTTTTAAAAATCTTGGAAGCCCTTAAAAATTAGTACAGAAGAACAAAATTCTTACCCTGGTCTTGTCAGGGAGCCCTGGCCCTGCCCACCTTCCCCTTGGGGAACATACATACCTGTACCACGACATGACCCCTGATCCCAATTCCTGTCCCAGACCCCTTCTTCTCTCCAAACTAGCCTCTCCTTTCCTGCCCTCTAAACAATGGCACCCTTTATTTTAAAAAGGACGGTGAAATAATGACACTTCCAAAGTGCCATTTACAAAGGGGAACAGGAGTGAAAAATTAGGACAAGCTAAGCCAAAAATGATGTGCCCCTCTTGGGCTCCTGCGGGTCTCTCTTTTCAAAGGGTATCCCCAGGTGAGGTCTGAGCTGAGTCATGTCTGACAAATCGGTGCCTTGTGTTTTATGCACTGCAGAAAACATAGCTGCTGTGAAAGGGTTAAAAATGAGCACTCTTGGTCAAAAGCCCTAAGCGACAGACAGGCACGTTCAGTTTCAGTCGGAAAGAAAGACAAGTGTTTGGTTAGTAACTGGATCTGGCTGGAGCTGGGTTTTGGCCTCCGGTCCCTCTGCAGGTTGAGGAGCTGGGGATGGTCCAGTTCTTGTGGTTATTTGGACGTAGAATCGAGGCAGGCGGCCCTGGAAGGTAGGGCCTGGGGAGGTGCTGCCCACCCCTCCTTTACACAGAAGGAAACCAAGGTCTGGTGAAGGCCAGGGAATTGATCTGGGCCATCCTGGTTAGTGGCAGAGTAAAGACAAGTGTGAGGAAGCCTCACTTCCAGTCTGCGTGGATTGTATGAGAACATGGACTCGGGTAGCCATAGACTCAGTGCTGTTTCAGCCACTTGTTGGCTGGCTCACCCCCTGCAAATCCATTCAGAATGTACTTCTCCGTTCAGAATGTACCTCTCCATTCAGAATCCTCATGTGAAAATGGGTTCAAAAATACCTCTTAGGCCGGGCTTTTTTAACTAAATGAGACAGTTCATCTAAAGACCGGAGGCTTAGGCACTCAGCAAAATGTTCATTCTCTGACTGACAGGAGTTCTCCCAGGCTTGGGACCATTCCTGCAGATGGAACAGCAGCTTCTGAAGCAGTAAGGATACAATTAACCTCTAAAAGCCAAATCCAGCATCCCCCTTGAAGTACTATACACTCTCCACACAGCCCCTTAGTGGAAGAACTCCATATCAAAGGGAAAGGTAAATGGAATGGGGGGAATAAAAGAGCCTTTTCTGTGCAAAGGGGAACTCACCCCAGAGAAGCTCCCAGTGAACAATGCCCAAAGCAGGCCTGTGAAGTCAGTGAGGCCTGGAGATTAGAAGGAGTGAGGAAATAATGCTTTTCTTGTCTTGGCCTGCAGTGGCAAAAGACAGCAACAGCTGGTGGGCATATGCAGCATGTTAGGGCCATGCTCCCATCACACAGAAGGAAATCCTGCCCAGCGCTGGCAGGGCCTGGGCGACCACTGGGGAGTGGGCAGTCCGCGGGGCTCAGGAGTCAGAGCCATTGCTGCCAAGGCTCTGGACCCTGCATTCACTCCCCAGCGCTAGCCCCTAAGGCCCTTCCCCTTCCCAGGAGGTGTCGGATCCAGTGATGCTATCGACAGAAACTCCGAGGAAGCTGGGGGTTTATTTTGCATCGACTTCAAAATGCATATGAATATCCCCCCTCTGGCTGGGTCCGGATGGGAGATTTTGGCCCACTCTGCAGCCCGGAATCCGTTTCCCCAGCCAGGCCGGACAGTGAGCGGCCTTCTTCCCCTTCCGTGTCTTCCTTGGTTTTCCTTTACCAGCCAAAAGGATCAAACTCCTGAGACATGGGCCAGGGCCGCTTGCTCGGCCCCTCTTGTGCCCTCAGCCTTTGAACCGCTGGACCATGTGACAAGATGCCCAGCATTAGCGTCTGCTAATTAATCTGAAAGCTGGCTCCCCGTTGGCCCATAGAATTTTACAAACCTGAATTAAACGAAGTGTTTATGTGACAGATATGTGGGAGGGATTTCAGATATAATCACCATCAATCTGGCTGCAGCCAAAATAAATTCTGTGAAAAGTAAAACAAACTATTGCACAGACAAAGTAGGCCTTAGGGGTCTCCAGCAATAATCTGTGTTTTCTTATTTAGCTGTGTCTAATATTTCTGCTCTTTTCAAAGTAGATAGGATCTGGGTGCGCAGGGCACTCCTGCTGTAGCTGAGAGAGGTGGACACACGCTCCCTCCCGCTGAGTGGAGGGCGAGGGGAAGGGATGTTGCATATTTACATTTAAATTCTTAGTTCAAATAAACCAGCTCTGGCTAGGCAGTGGGGAGAGGAGGGAGCTCAGCTGTCAGGCCCAGGCCTGCTGTGGTCCCCTGTCCTCTAGGCTGCCTCGGCTGGGCTGTGGTTGGGGCAGGCAGGAGGAGGTCAGAGACCTGGTCATCCAGAGAGTGCTGGGGAAGGAGCCCCAGGACCCCTGGGAGGCTGTGGGAGCTGCTCTCCTTTAGTTATTTCAGCACTCCTGCAACGAAAAGGGCGAAGAAGCCCTGCCCTAGTAAGAACTTGCCCAGCTCTGTGGTGAGGCTGGAGTTTGATCCTGACTCGGAAAGCCTGTGCCGCCTCTCTCCACAGTGCCTTGGTAAAGGGAGAGGGACTGGACCCAGACATTCCTCTTGGGAGGAAGCCTTTCAGTACCTGGGTCGGCCCAGCCCAGCTGCCCTGCTCCGTTTTCCTCCCGCCTCCACAGTGGGAGCCGCTCCAGGCTCCTCTCCTGCTGTGACTCCGTTTGTCCCCGCTTCCCAGCCTAGGCCTGGGCTGCGGTTGGGGGTGCTGAGGGTCTCCAGACTTGTTCTCCTGAGTTGCCTGTCTCTCCCATCAGGTAACTGAGCACAGTGCTAGCCTGATTACTGAGCTGCAGCTCCTGTCCCTGCTGGGTCCTGCCCCCATTGGCCAGCCTAGGGCCTCAGCCCCACAATAGCCAAGACTCCAGCTTGCTCCATTCAGACGTCTGGCTGCTTGAAGCCAGCCTCTGGCTTGGCATCCTTGCTGAGATTCCACAACTTCTGGGCAACCCTCTCTTGCCCCGCCACCCCCCCTCCCCATCCCTATCCCACTGCTCAGAGTCCACTTGGCCTGGGTCTACAAGAAGCCATGCCCGGTGAACTGAATATCTGTTGCATCAGACTGCTCCTGAGGCCCCGTCCTGGCTCCTGCGCTGCTGCATTTGTAGACCTGGTGCTACATCATGTCCCTTCCTTAGTATCTGGAATTGCCGTGTATAGAATGCTCAGTGCTATTCCTTACTGCTCCTGAGATGTGAGAGCCGCCCTGAACATCTAACTATGTTGGATGCATCTTTTTTTTTTTTTTCCCATCTGCCTCTCTATTTCTGTTTGCAGGAGCCTTATCTAGAGTTAAAGGGCCCAGGCCCAGTGGGAAAAGATACTAGATCAGTGACTCAGGCCACAGCTGTTCCTTCTGCCCTGGACAAAGGCAACAGAGTCCCTCCTCCCTGACAATCCCATAGCACCAAAGAGAGTCTCGGTCTATCACAGTTTAGTCTATTCGCACTTGGATAGACCAGAAAGAAAAGTTCTATATGAAATAAAAGTATGCTGTAACTTTGCAGACCTATTCATTCATTCAGTAATGTTTATTGAGAGTCTACTACATATCAGATACTATTCTAGGTCTGTAGAGTACATCAATGATTTAAAAATCCCTGCCCTCATAGAGCTTACATTCCAATAGGTATGAACAGATAATAAATAGCAATCATAAAGAATAAAAACTGTAAACAGAAGTAAAAAAAAAAAAATGCCATCAAACAAAACAGAGCAGGGTAAGAGTGACTGAAAATACTGAAGTCAGGGGTGGGTTACATGTTCAAGGAGGGTGTTTGGGGCAGGCATTATACAGAAGGTAAGGTCTGAATATAAACTTGAGGGAGAAGAGGATATTAGCTATGAGCGTATCCAGGAAAGGGTGTTCCAGGTAGAGGGAACAGCCAGTGCAAAGGCCCTGAGGCAGGAATATGTCTGGCATGTTTAAGGAAAACAAGACAGCTGGAGTGGCCAGAGGGAAGTGGGCAATAAGGGAAGTAGAAGGGGGTGAGGTCAGAGAGATCACAGGGGCCAGATTCATATATGGCATTGCAGGCACTGTAAGGATTTTAACTTTTTTCTGTTCCTACTTCAGCAAATTAATAAAGATCAGCCTCTCTCCTTAGTCAAGCTAGAGTTCAAGAAATTCAACAAGTATTTCTTGAATTTGTATGCCAAGCCCTGAGCACACATTAATGAGTAGAATATTCTCTGCCCTTATGAAGTTCAAGTTTGGATCCAAGTGTTTGCAGCAGCATGTGCAGAGGAAAGGGGCACAGGACCAGGGGTTAGGAGACCTGAATTCAAGGCCTGCCTTTCCATTTTACCTTGACCATTCACCAAACCCTGGCTTTCTGTCACTGCAGATAATTACTTATGCCCTGGTTACCTCCTAGGTCTCCTATGTCCCTTCCCTTGGGTCAGGTAGATGGAGTCTGTGTTGTCATCTTTGCATGCTCACTGCTCTCCCTGTGACCTCATTGGCACTCACTTTGCCTGGTGAGAACCAGCGTCTGCCATTTATTCATATCTCTAGCATGAAAAACACATCCAGGGGTGTCTGCTTTGCAAAGGAAATTTACCCATTCCTTCTATTTCATGCCTTCCTGATCAGATAAAGCTGCATTTGGTGCTAACTTTTAAGTCAAGAATGCAAGACTCCAACCAACAATAACAAAGACGTGCCCACAGGTTGCCAAACTGGGTGAGCTTTTAAAATGCATTCAGACAGTGTGAGGATATTAATAGGGAGACACGTATCTGATTTCAGGCTACAAAGCAGACCCCGCAGTGGTGCATGGAAATGCTGGGCCCTTCGAGGTTAACTTAAACTGAAGAGAGGAACTTGGTTAGAATACAGACGTCTCTGATGCTGTGTCCCGGATGTTGAGCTTCCAGCTCTGATGGCATGTTCTGTCAACTCAGTTCTGTTTTGAGTGGAACTGAACACTCAGTGATGGCTAAAAACAGCAGTTGACTAAACTAATTAAGCTAGATGTAGACAGTGACGGAGGCGGAAAGATAGGCCGAGACAGTCCCTTTGAAAATCATCTTGAACATTCTTTTTTTACAGGTGAGGACACCAAGGCCTGCAGGTCACATTGTGATTTTGTGATAATAATGAGACTGAAGTTTATGTTTCCTGGTTCCCACTCCAATGTCATTTTCACCATGGGTACATTTGCCTCCTCTGGAGTCTCAGTGTTCTAAGTGTCCTTCCCTATCTGTGTGACAATGGTGTCCTGGGCCCAGAACTAGCAGAACGGACACTTGGAGATTTTTGGGGTGCAGTGATGGAGATGGACTCTGTTGGTCACAGTGGAAAGGACATTGGCTAAGAAATCTGAAGACCTGGGTCTGAGACCTGGCTCTGCACTTATTTCCTGGGTAACATTTATTTTTTCATCTATTTTTTCAACTGTAAAACATGAAGTATAGTTAAGAGAATGTGTGCTAAGGAACTCTGAAAACTGAAACTACACATGCAGATTCTATGACCGTTATTTTCCATCTCTCTTTCCCAGATTCCAACATGGTGTTTGTGAGGACATGGCTCTTAATTAGGGGTGAGGTCTTGGACCAGGGGATGTGAGAAAGCCGGCTGTCCTCAAATGGGCTCGACATAGGACCCTCGCCTTCATGGTCATCTATACAGGGCTTCTTCTCCCGCTCACTCCCCACTCTCTATCACACCCCCGGCTGGACAGCCTCGCCAGCTCTCTCAGCAGTCCTCAAGTACTCCCCGCCCTCAAGTTTATCCTTGCACCTGGAAATTTCTCTTCTTTTCTTGGGGGAACTCCTCCTTTCCTTTAATATGGTAGCATTCCTGCTTCACTAGGACTATTTCCCACTTTCCAGGACAAATTAGTTGCCATCTCCTCTGTGTGGTGGTGAAGAGAATGAACTCTAGAGCTAGACTATGTGGGTTTAAATCCTAGCTCTGCCACTTACTAGGGGTTTGCCTCGGGCAGGTCATTTAGTCTCTCTGTCCCTCAGCTTCCTCACTGATACAATGGGGATAATAAAAGAATCTATATCATAAGGTTATTCTGAAGAGTGAATAGTATAAATTAAAGCATTTAGAACAATGCCTGATTCATGACATGTGCTACTTAAGTATTTTCTTTATTATTATTAGAGTACTTAATATATCATATACAATATAATATAATAGATCACATATCTGCCTTCCCTACTCAGACTAGTAGAGCCAGACGGGAGTCCTATTTTTCTGTTTTCTTAGTGCTTAATATCATGTCATGAACATATTGGGTGCTCAATAAATGTTTGTTGGATAAATAATTGGGTACAGTCTACATGATCATGTGTATGACATCATTCATGTTAATTTTTTTCCCAGTAAATTTCATGGGACAAACAGTCTATACCTCTGTGGCTTCATATGAATCATCGTGTGATTTAGAAAACACTCAAGGTATTACTTTTGTTTAAATAAATAACAAAAGAAAGTTGTCCTGGAATTTTGAACAGTAGAACTATAATGTGAAAACAAGTGAAACTCATTTGGTAATAAATTACCACTTGGAGTAGTGGTCCCAGTTACACTGTTCTTGACATGGATTCAAAAACAGAGTCAGGGCTGGGTTCTATTTGAAGAGTAATTTTTTAAAAAGAAGATCCCGCCAAGTTGTTGGGATCATATGGTATGATTTAGTACAACAAAGGGCTTAGACAAGTGAACACAGCCCCCAGAAGGGGACAGACAAGCTAGGCAGGTGTGGCGTGAGGATGAGGTCACAGTGGAGTTGGGGTTGTAATTTCCTGGAAGAAGTGGGTTTTAATCCACTGATTCCACTTCTGCTCTTAACCTAATTGCTGGGCACAATATCCTGAAACTGACACCTAGCACACTGTCCATCTGCCAATTTGGGTTTAGGATAAGAGTACTATGGGGTAAACAACTATTATTTTCTTAATTTTCTTATTAAGAATTATATTTGTATATATAATTATATTCTTCATTTTCCTATTATATTCTTAATTTTCTATTTCCAATTATTTTCTGAAATACAATATAATTTTGCCAAGGGATTTAGGGCTAAATTTCAACCACATTCTCTGTTACCAATAGTCACTGGTGAAGATAATAATGTAGCAAATGATCACATTTGCTAATATCTAGATATTGGCTAAGGCAATGATGTAAAGATATATATTTATGAATATAATATGTATATGCATATTATATTGTATATGCATATGGTGATATTATTTAAACAATTTAAATTAGGGATGGATAATCAAGCATGTCAACATATTCCCTTCCCCTATTTTATAACATGATTTTCAGGCCAATAGACACGTGATAGGAACCATCTGATGGGCTAGTAAATGGTATGGTAAACTGTCTGCAAAGATGGTTGCCAACAATTCCTCCCATCTCCAGATGTGCATGTTGGGCCTTCCATTAAGAAGTGGAGTGTATCTCTCCTCCCCTTGAACCTGAATCGGCCTTGTGATTTGCTTTGGCCAGGAGAATTCTTCTTGTAAGAGACCCTTAAGAAGCCTGACAGCTTCCACTTTCACTGTCTTAGAGCCTTGAGCCACCATGTGAGGAAGTCAGACTACCTTGCTGCAGAGGGGGCCCGGCCAACCCCCTGCCATTCCAGCCTTCCTAGCCAAGGCACCAGACATGGGAGTGTGAAGCTGTCTTGGATCCTCCAGTCCCAATCATGATCCCTCCTTAACAACATTTGGAAAGAG
This sequence comes from Mandrillus leucophaeus, assembly GCF_000951045.1. NCBI lineage: Eukaryota > Metazoa > Chordata > Mammalia > Primates > Cercopithecidae > Mandrillus > Mandrillus leucophaeus. The sequence continues at coordinate 4,989,680 of NW_012101921.1, read as the reverse complement.
ATGACCTGTCTCTCACATACCCTTTTCACGTTTCACCATCGTGAGTAACTGGTTGTTGTTTTGAGCCAGTACGATTTGGAACCTTTTGTCACATGGCAAGGCATACCTGAAACAAGGGATAGTACTGATCTACATTAGTGTCTGAGATCTCTTCCTGTGTGGTCTCTTCTTTGGATCAGGATGGGCTGGGGACATTCTTGAGTGCCCATCTCTCCCCGTTGTTCATGGCAGTCACTGCTAGTTGATTACAGCTCTCTTTCCCATTCAGCCCGATACTGCCTTAAACCTCACCACAGAGCTCTAGACAACCACTGCTAAGCCACTGAAAGAGGTCCTTGCCATTGTAGGATTAACCATCATGTTCCCAGAGTGTTTGTCAATGAAAGGAGAAGGAGGTTGGTATACCCTAGTTATACATTAGCACCCCCTATAATCATGGAATGTAAAAGATGACGGAACTTCAGAGATCATCTCACCAAAGGCCTGAACCTTGGCTGCAGATTAAAATTACCTGGGCTGCTTTAAAAATTGAACCAATGCCTGGGCCTCACCCCCAGAGATTCAGACTCAATTGGGCCTCAGTATTTTAAAATACATATATTCTTTAGTGGTGAAGACATTTGACTTCACAGGTTGAGGCCTGAAGGCCCAGATCACAAGTAGCTGAATCACTTGCTACAGAGACCAGTTTGGTTGAGGGATTATTTTGAGGGTTCTTAGGATATCACGGGCAGACCATCCAAAGACTCTGAACACCAGAAGGAGGAGGGATATTCCCAAAGGGAAAACGAGAATTCCAACTGGGAGAAAGAAGATAAGGACAGGCACCCGGGAGAGCCAACTCCTAAGTCTGGAGATGGACATCCTTTTCCTTCTGTCAGAAAAGCCGGCGGCTGATCTGTGAGGGCAGCTGTTGATATACGGCTCCAGATGTGAGAAGAAGGTATGCTCTGTGGTTTGAGGTTTTTTCCTGTGGAGAATTTCTTAAACCTCAGACCCGACTGTCAAGAAGCACTGGGATAGAGTATGGCGTGCAGGACAGACGTGTGTGACACAGTGGGGTCAGGAGAGTTCAAGGCGCCTTCTTCTCTCTGGGTAAGTTTGGCAGGAATGCTAAAACACAATGAGGGGACTGGAAACCTCATGACAGTAAAATTTTAAGTCTTCAATTTTTGGTAAAATATGACTTGCTGTCAGGTATATGAGTTGGTAGCTTTGATGCAAATATATAATAAATCTCACCTCTTTACTGAAATCCGAAGAGATTTTCTGCATATAAATAAAACCATGAGTGTGATAAAATTGCTTTTGATCACCTCACATGAAAGGTGTGAGGAATGTTCAAACTGTTACCATAATTAAAGGACTGTGGGATGAAAAAAAAAATCTTACTTGAATATCTCTCCTCCCACCCTCTTTTAAAAGGCATTTCTGGAGAAAAGCAGCACTCACCCATTTTGGTATTGTTTTAACCTTAACTTAGTAGTTTGGAGAAAAGTTTCACTTTTAGTGACAGCAGGAAAATTGTCTTGCAGTTGAAAACACTACAAACTGTGAGTGACATTGGAATTTACAAAAATGAACCCAAGTTTCTCCTCAGAGCCTCAGCAGAAACAGATGACGTCTGAAGAGAACTCAGTCTTGTCGCCAAAGGAGTTGTCTGGGGAGCTTCCCTCCTTTTCCTGGTCTGGATATCCTGTCTGTAGGTCATGATGGGAAGTCATCTTTGCCTGACTTGTTCTCTCTATTGGTCTTTTAAAAATTATCTTAAAAACTTTTTTATTTTTCTAGACTTTCACTGGTCTTGAGAAAATTATCTTTTGTATTTGCTTTTTATACTAATCACAGTTCTTTTTTTTTGTTTGTTTTTGTTTTTGGTTTTGGAGATAGAGTTTCACTCTTGTCACCCAGGCTGGAGTGCAGTGGTGAGATTTCAGCCCACTGCAACCTCCGCCTCGCAGGTTCAAGCAATTCTCCTGCCTCGGCTTCCCAAGTAGCTGGGACTACAGGCATGTGCCACCATGCCCAGCTAATTTTTTTGTATTTTTTGATAAAGACGGAGTTTCACCATATTGGCCAGGCTGGTCTTGAACTCCTGACCTCAGGTGATCCACCTGCCTAGGCCTCCCAAAGTGCTGGGATTACAGGCGAGAGCCAGCATGCCCGGCCCTAATCACAGTTTTTATTCCACAATCATGGGCTTATAATGGTAGAGAGATCATTACTCAAGCAAATGCTCCCATCTCCTCACACACACATTAGGGTGTCACAGTGGCTGCTTCACTGGTCACCACGGCTTCATCCCACCTGCTCCCATTCATCCCGTGTGGTCTCAGATTTAATTATCATAGCTGGGATCTGCATATGCCACTGACCCACTCAAAGTCATTCAGAGATTCTCCTTTTCTAACCAAATGAAGCTCAAACCCCTTCTCTGGTCTTCAAGACTCTACAAACTGGTTCAACTTTATCTCTCACACTCAACTAACTTGAAACCTTGGATCCAGCCTTCATGTTGTATTCCTCCCTGTTCCCATTTCTGGCACACTGATGTTCATCCTGCCAGAAATGTCCTCCTCCCTCTGGTACAACTCGTGAAAGGTCCAGCTCACTCCCACCTCCTCTGGAACACTTTCCTCGGTTACTCCATCCAACTCCCTTGAACTTTAGTGGGAATTATTTGATACTGACTTATATGTTTATTTCTACCTTTTGTATGTACTTTTTTTTTTTTTTTTTTTTTGAGACGGAGTCTCGCTCTGTTGCCCAGGCGGGAGTGCAGTGGCGCGATCTCAGCTCACTGCAAGCTCTGCCTCCCGGGTTCACGCCATTCTCCTGCCTCAGCCTCCTGAGTAGCTGGGACTACAGGTGCCCACCACCACGCCTGGCTAATTTTTTTCTTGTATTTTAGTAGAGATGGGGTTTCACCATGTTAGCCAGGATGGTCTCGATCTCCTGACCTCGTGATCTGCCCATCTCGGCCTCCCAAAGTGCTGGGATTACAGAGTGAGCCACCACGCCTGGCCCCTTTTTTTTCTTTCTAGATGGTGAGATTTCATTCATCTGTTCAGCAGCAAATATTTATTGTGGACCAAGTACATACGAAGGCCTAGGCTGTATGCAGTAACACTGTAGTGAGTGTGACAGACATGGTCCCTGCCCTATAGAGCTTACAATCTAGCAAAGGACAGTAACCATTCCACGTGACAAGTACTATTTAGGGTACAGTCCTGAGTGCTACGGAAGAACACAGGAGGACCACTTAACTGTGCTCGTGGCCAGAGAAGCCTCCAAAAAAAAAAAATGCCCCATAAAGAATGGATGGGAATTAGCTAGGCAAAGATGTTGGAGAGGACTTACACATGGGTAAGTCATGGAGCACTAGAAGAAGTCAAAGGTCAACATGCCTGGGCACAGAGGGGGTGGGACAAAGCAATGAGAACATTGTTGGAAGTGAATAGAGGCCCAGCCCTGAGCCTTGTGTTCGTTTTGTCAATGGATGCTTTTTAAGCATTATATTCTTTAGGATAGCTTCCCCTGTAAGAAACAGGACCAATAACCCGGGAACCACCTACATCCGGATTTCATACCAGATAGATGATTCATGTATGAACTCCAGAGACAGGTGATTCCAGGGTTGATTTAGTCAGCAGTTCAGTCATGTCAAGGCTTTGGGTCAACTTCTCCAAAGTTCCTTTGGTTTTTCCTTCATGCTCACAGTTTGGCTTTCACAGCTTCAAACATCATATCCTCACATGGCAGGAAGGTAGAGAGGGTGGAGGCCGGTGTATGTCTCTACCATATACCTCTTTTTTTATCATAGGGGAGAACCTTTTGCAGGCTCCCTCCTGCAGTCTTCATTCTACATATCATTAGTGTGAACTAAGTCACAGGTCGACTTTTAAACTAAACACTGAAAAAGGGAATCAGATTTCGATGATTAGCTTGAACCAAACATGATTCATGTTCTGAAACTGGGAAGAAGCCCCTATCTTTCCAAAAGGCATCATCACCCCATACTGGAACAATTGGAGTGTTTAGCAAGGAAGAGAGGAGAAATTGTTGCCAAGGAGACAACCAACAGTGTCTGCCACAAGGCATCCCCTAAATAGATTGACTCAAATCCCCATCCCAAAGGCCTAGAAGAGGGAAAGGTATGTTCATTTCCAGTCATAAAAACTATTTTCCTTAATTTCTATTATATATAAGATGTCTCTGGCTTTCAACAAAAAGTTATGAAACATACAAAAAACAAGGAAAAAATATACTGTCAAGAGACAGGGCAATCAACATAGTAAGACTCAGATATGGCACATGGAATGATCAGACTGAGAATTTAAAATAACAATGGTTTAGGTGTTAAAGGTGCTAATGGAAAAGATGGACAATGTGCAGTAGCTGATGGATTATTATAGTAGAAAGACGAAATAATAAGGAAGAATCAAGTAGAAATGCTAGAAATGAGAGACACAGAAACAGAGATGAAGAATGTTTTCAGCAGGCTCATTAGTATACTTGTATAGCCAAGGAAAGGATCAGTGAAAATGATGATTGATCAGTAGAAATTAGCCAAACTGAAGCACAAAAGGAAAAACGAGTGGTGAAAAGAAAGAAAAATAGAACAGAGAGTGCAAAATCTATGAGACAATATCAAATAGTCTAACATACATGTAAATTACAAGGAGGAGGAGATGAGAGGAACAAGACAGAATAGTTAAGGAAATAGCGCTTGAGAATTTCTTAAAGTTAACTCCAGACACTCTACCATGGATCTAAGAAGCTTAGAGAACAGCAATTAGAATAAATACAGAAAACAAAACAAAATAACTTAGGGTTATCATATTCCAACTGTTGAAAACCAAAGATAAAGAGAAAAGCCTGAAGGCAGTGGGGAAAAATGACATTATATACAGAGGAACAAAGGTTATAGCAGACTTCTTGCCAAAAACTAAGTAATCCAGAAGATGACGGAGTGACATCTTTAAAGTGCTGGGGGGAGGGGAGGGGGAAAGAATAGACTGTCAAACCAGAATTTTATACCCCATGAAAATATTTTTCAGAAATAAGAAAAAATTAAAGACTTTCTCAGACAAACAACAGACTTGTTGACCACAGGGGGAAAAAAGAAATTCTCACTATCATTTAATTTATTACTAGTGAGCAGGGAGGGTATTTTTTTAATATGTAATATTAACTTGTGCTTTGTCTTTTTTTAAAATTTTACTTTAAGTTCTGGGATACATGTGCAGAACGTTTGTTACATAGGTATACATGTGCCATGGTGGTTTACTGCACCTATCAACCCATCGTCTAGGTTTTAAGCCCCACATGCATTAGGTATTTGTCCTAATGCTCTCCCTCCCCTTGCTCCCCACCCCCCAACAGGCCCCAATGTATGATGTTTCCCTCCCTGTGTCCATGTTTTCTCATTGTTCAACTCCCACTTATGAGTGAGAACATGTGGTGTTTGGTTTTTCGTTCCTGTGTTAGTTTGCTGAGGATGATGGCTTCCAGCTTCATCCATGTCCCTGCAAAGGACATGAACTCATTCTTTTTTATGGCAGCATAGTATTCCATGGTGTATATGTGCCGTATTTTCTTTATCCAATCTGTCATTGATGGGCATTTGGGTTGGTTCCAAGTCTTTGCTATTGTGAATAGTGCTGCAATAAACATACGTGCGCATGTGTCTTTATAGTGGAATGATTTATAGTCCTTTGGGTATATACCCAGTAATGGGATTGCTGGGTCAAATGGTATTTCTGGTTCTAGATCCTTGAGGAATTGCTATACTGTCTTCTGAAATGGGTGAACTAATTTACACTTCCACCAACAGTGTAAAAGCGTTCCTGTTTTTCCCATAGCCTTGACAGCATCTGTTGTTTACTGACTTTTTAATAATCGCCATTCTAACTGGTGTAAGATGGTATCTCATCGGGGTTTTGATTTGCATTTCTCTAATGACCAGTGATGAGGAACTTTTTTTCATATGTTTGTTGGCCATGTAAATGTCTTTTTTTTGAGAAGTGTCTGTTCATACGTTTTGCCCACTCTTTGATCGGGATTTTTTTTTTTCTTGTAAATTTGTTTAAGTTACTTGTAGATTCTGGATATGTACTTTGTCTTATACGAATTACCAGTTCATATCTTTCACCCATTTTTCTGTTGAGCTATTTGTCTTTTTCTTGAATGAGTTCCTTACATATTTTGAATATTAATCCTTTGTTTTATATGAGCAAATATCTTTTCCTAATTTGTTACTTTTCTTGTAGTATATTTATGGTCACTTTCATTGACAGAATTTTATTGACAAAGTGAAATTTAACCCCTTTTTCTTCTGTAGTTTTTGTATAGGCTTACCTTATGTGGCATCTCTAATATTTTCTTTAATATTTTATAGTGTTGCATTTTGTTTAGGTCTTTAAACCTTCTGAAATTCATATTTTTCAATAGTTAAAAGTGGTGATGTAAATTAATTTTTCCCAACTGGACAGTCTATCTTTTCCCCATTTATTTGAAGTGCCACATTTATCATATAATGCATTCCCCGTATATCCATGACTCTACTTCTAGATTCCCTTTTATGTTCTATTGAGCTATTTTTTAAGCCTTATACCAATAGCACAATGTTTTATTTCTCATAGCTTTATATTATGTTTTGATATCATAAAAAGCAACGGCCAGGCCTATCTTGATCAGCTCGTCCCAGCAGATAAATGACATAGCTGCCTAAAATTTTGAAAAACGAGTTCTAAAAGAGAAAATATGCTCTCCTACACTTCTGATGTAGTCCATCAGAAGATGGTTTGAGGAGGAATAGTGATGATAACCAGGCATCACAGATGGCCTGTTGTATTGTCTTAGTGTAACTAGACATGTGTGATGCCTGGTTATTATAATTTAATTTGTGTTTAATGCAGCAATATGACATTATAGCACTATGGCAAGAAACTGAAACCAATAATAGATCTAGAAAATGTGGCTTACCAAGAGTGATTTTGTAAAACCCTTCTGGAGTTTTCAGATGTTATGGCTGAGAATCTCTGAGCTCCAGAAAAAAGCAGTGTTTAGAACTTACCATCTGGCAGTTTCTCCTGGCAGGCTGGCTATGGCCGGCACTCAGGCCTGTCTGTCATAGTGGAATTAGGGAAAACCCAAGAAGCTGTACTTATCAAGCTCTCCTGCTTGTTACAACCTCATATCTTTGAAGGTCATGGCAATGACATGCAATTTGTATACGCTATGTGTCTGAAAGTTCCTTCTTACTCATCCGCAAGCCAGGCTCTTCTGGGCTACTTCAGAAACTTAGAAGAGCGTGTTCTCTCTTTTAGAATTTGTTTTTAAAAATGTTCTCGGATTTCTCTTTCACATTTTCTCCTCTAGAATAATTGTATCATCAGTGTGTAATGTATCTGAAAACTCTCACTGGGAATTTAACTGTGATTTCACTGAAATTATAGAATAATCTGGGGTAGAATAAGCATCTTCACAGTGCCAGGATTTTTCAACCAGATAACATGAACATTATCTCTATTTGGGTTTTGTTGTATGTCCTTTAGTAAAGTTTTGTCATTTTTCTTTATTTAGCTCTTACACATTTTTAGTTTATTCTTAGGTGTTTTGTAGTTTTGTGACTTTTGCAAATAGGATATTTTTCATGACATTTTGTAATAGTTACTGTAGAATAGAAGCAAGCCATAGTTTTTATATGTTAATATTGTGCTTGGCCTCCTAACTTAATGAAATCTGTAAATTCTGATCATTTACTTCAGAGAGTTCTCTTAGATTTTCTAGGTATACAGTGATGTTGTCAGTCAATACTGACAGTTCTGTTTCTTCCTTTTAAATTTGTATCGCTTATTTCTTTTTCTTATCATTTAAAAATCTAAGACTTTCAGATCAATGTGGAATAATAATGATAGGATCTTTATTTTATTCCTAACATCAATATGAAGAATTTTCTTATTTCCTTCTTAAATATGATACTTGCTCAAGTTTCTAGCCAACATTCTTTATCAAGAAAAGAAAATTTTCTTCTATTTCCATTTGGTAAGAGGTATTGGGAATGGGTTTTACGGTTCGTGAGATAATTGTTCTGCCTCTGCTCAAATGATCATATACTTTTTCTCTTTTAGTCTATTAATTTAAAACTATTTTGAAATGTGGAACCAACATTGCATTTTAGAGAATAAACTCTATTTGATTTTTCCCATTTATGGTAATAATGCTTTTAATTTGTTTATAAGTACTTAAATAGGACAGGCAATCTTTTGTTGTTTTGAAAACTGACTCTTTAAGGGCCTCCCTGACTCTGTTGTTCTATTATTTTTGCTTCTGGTAATTGAGTCTGTGGTCATTCTCATCAAAGGATTTTATTGCAGATTACTTAGGGGAAACTAAAGATATTTGAAACATATTCCTAACTTTTAAAAAATTGATTTTTTAATTTATAATTGACACAACAATGGTAATAATGGTATATATTTATGGGGTCCAGTGCCATGTTTCAATGCATGTATAGATTGCATAATGATAAATCAGAGTCATTACCATATCCATCATATTAAACACTTATCATTTCTTTGTAATAACATTCCAAATCTCGTATAGTTATCTTGAAATATCCACTACATTGTTATTTGCTGCAGTCACCCTACTGTGGAACAGAACACCAGAACTTATTCTTTCCAACTCTAACTTTGTACCCACTGAACAGCCTCTCCTGTTCCCTTATATCCTTAACTTTTTTTTGTTGTTTGTTTGAGATGGAGTTTTGCTCTTGTCACCCACGCTGGAATGCAATGGCACGATCTCGGCTCACTGCAGCCTTCGCCTCCCGAGTTCAAGTGATTCTCCTGCCTCAGCCTCCCAAGTAGCTAGGATTACAGGCACCTGCCACCAAGCACAGCTAATTTTTGTATTTTTAGTAGAGGTGGGGTTTCATGATGTTGGCCAGGCTGGTCTCAAACCCCTGACCTCAAATGATCCACCCGCCTTGGCCTCTCGTAAGTGCTGGGATTACAGGAGTGAGCCACTGTGCCCAGCCCCTTATATCCTTAACTTTTAAAAGTTGACATCATAGAGAACAACCAAAGCATACCACTGGTGATTGGTGCCTGTCAGAAACATAATCATATATTTATTTGAAGAGGACTGACCCATGGTAGTACTGTATAGTTCATCTCCACGTGAAGAAACATGGAAAACTACAAAAGATTACAGAAGAGTAGAGAGGATGGACCAACATGGAGTCAATCCAGAATCCAGCACACAGACAAACGGCTAATGATTTTTAGGTTTCCATGACAACCAAAGGTGGCTTTACTCTGATGCTAACGAAACAAGCTTCTGGGCCTTTCACTTCTACTGTCCCCTTCCCAGGCCCTGCTCCTAATTTTGTATTTGTAATTTTGTATTCTTTTCCTTAAAAAGAGACCTCAAGTTGTATAAACCTTGGACCCCACAAAACCTGAAACCCTAATGACAACCCCAGGCATGACTTGCATACCAGCCACCAAGCCTAGACCCAGTGCTCTGAAAGCCCTTTCCGGGCCGCCCTGATAATTCTCTGAGTTTAGTAATTAGAGTGGGTGGCAGATTAAATTACCCTGTTGCTTCCTAGCTGGGCTGGGAGAACTGTGGCCTGACATAGAAGCCAGTGGGTGTCACATGGAACAAGTGCTCAGCTATCTCACACTCTGCTCTCTGTGGGAGCACGTGACCAAATTCATTATTAACGCTGAGCTGATCTGGTTACCTTGATTGACACTAAGTGATTTCAGCCCGGGCTATATTTGTCTTCATGGGGAAAGTGCCATGGAGCTGAAAGCCTGTTTCCCTCTCCAAATACATTTGGGGCTGTCACTGTGGAGTTACGCACCCTGACATCAAAATCAGACCCACAGGCTTTGGAAGACAGAAAATGACATCATGGGCAAAAAATGGTGTCAGCTTAGTTTTGTTTTTCCATTCTCTTTCTGAACTCCGACAGTGAAGTACTAGTTTGTCTAGAATTTGAAAAGGCTTTCAGGCAAGGAAAAGGAAGAGTTAGTGGTAGCTGGACTTGTTTGCCCACATAAAAATAGTTTCCAGGACATATTTCTCTGTCCTTATGATTCCACTCTGTTACTATGAAGCTTAATTTTAAAACGTTTTTATTTGCTGGGGTTTTGGTATCTAATGAACAAGACTAATGAATCATTTAACCTGCTATTGAATAAAATTTTAATCTCTTAGAATTAAATATTACTTAATACAACGCATTTTTGTTTATAGTACCAAAAAGAAAAATATTACCTACAAGAAATTCTACCTTAAGTCTGACTACCCTTTCCCATGGTTGCTAAGCACATAAGACAAGTCTGTGAATGACCTAGTATTATCTTTACAATGCTGTGCTATGTGAATTCTGAATGCATGTAAGAAATACATCAAACCTAGTAACACAGGCAAACATTAGATACTGCTAGTCCATAAACTTTAATTAGGAAGTTTAAATTAGACTGAAGGGGAAATTTTAGCCTGAAGATATCAAATAGAGCTATAGTGGCTTAAAGTGAACTATTACCCTACCCTATAGGAGTCAAGTATTTTGGATGGAGCAAATGTTTAATTTAACAAGCCGTTGTTTTGATGGATTCCTCTGGACTTCAGAATAACAAAGGGAAAGTTAAAAAAAAAAAAAAAGAAACGAAAAAAGAAACCAGCCTTTATCATTGTTCTTGTCCTCATGCATGCTCTGGTTCTCCCTTTACTGCTGGCGTAGAGGAAGGGGACCCTCTTGCAGGTTCATAACCTGGTGGGTTTTGGTGCAGAGATGTGATAAAGCTGGTTCTAACTGTCTGCGTATAGTAGTTACTCATGTCAGATTGGGTCAGGTGAGCAGGGAGGCAGAGCTACCGTTTAGCTTCAAATCACAAAGTCATAACTCCCAAATCTGCTCCTCCTCTTCTCTTGAATTTCTGCCTTCTTTCCAGGGAAAATGACAATGAGATGGGATGGGTTTTGACAGAGAAATGGGAGGGAGTGTCCACTGACCTAAGGAAAATACTTCATCTCATGAAAACAGGGTTTTTTTTATATAGAGGCATATAAAAATGCATGTAAACAAGCATTTTTTATTGAACATTAAATTTTATTGGTACAGAGCATGTGTTTTGTTATACTGGTGACTAATGCCTTTTAAAAATGAGATTTTGAAATGCCATTCTGCTTATGTAACTGAGATAAAGAGCTTTTAGGACATTGTTCTGCAGTGAACCCCTATAATAATAGCTGATTAGCAACAAGACAACTTGAGGTGCCAAGAATGTTTTCTGCAGAACCTTCTATTAAGTAGGAAAAGGTTTTGTTTTTTGGAGAGATTATCCAGATGGTTTTGCCTGAGAAACCTCTCTAACTGACCTCAAAAGTAATTAGTTTGCAAATATTAGTGTGCAAAAATATTTATTTGCATGTAGATGCCCTGGTTGGTTCCTATTTTCCTGTCTAATGAGGTCACTAGGAGAGTGATTTATTTTAAAACATCTAGTTGAAAATAAATTTATCCGTAAGAGAAACAGGAAGAAATATACATACTAAAAGTTGCTTATTACAAAAAAAAATTCTTTATTTCAACACTGACTTTGTTTTTTGTTTGTTTGTTTGTTTTTTACTTTAAGTTCTGGGATACATATGCAGACATGCAGGTTTGTTACATAGGTATACATGTGCCATGGTGGTTTGCTGCACCCATCAACCCATCATCTAGGTTTTAAGCCCCATATGCATTAGGTATTTGTCCTAATGCTCTCCCTCCCCTTGCCCCTCAACCCCCAAAGGCCTCGGTGTGTGATGTTCCCCTCCCTGTGTCCATGTGAACACCGACTGTCTTATAAAGCCTCGATGATGTTCTGTAATCATAATTTTTAAGGAAAGTGCTTTTTTGTCTGCAGTAGATTTCTGGATGTTAGCTGCTATGTCCATGATGACTATCACATTTATGGGCGTATGCTTGTTTTTGAAAATAACAGGAGAAGCCAAAGAGGCAAAGTAAATAAAAATACTTTCCAAAAAAAAAATATTGAAATAATGAATGTGTTGGAAGTGAATATTTTCCCAGGCTAGTGATTTTTCTGTACTATAAAGTGTATGGACAGTTGAGTCCTGGTCACATTCACAGGGGCCTGGCTTCTGAGTTCCCCTGGGCTCCCAAACATGGCATCCTTGCAGAGGTGTGTGTCACAGCATCATCCCCAGCTTCTGGAAGACGTGGTCCTAGGTCTTTAGGGAAAATCTTTCTACTTTCAGATTTTTTTTTCTTTTTTTTTTTTTTTGTGATGGAGTCTCACTCTGTTGCCCAGCTGGAGTGCCAGTGGCGCAATCTCGGCTCACTGCAACCTCCTCCTCCCAGATTCAAGCGATTCTCCTGCCTCAGCCTCCCAAGTAGCTGGGATTACAGGCATCCGCCACCACGCCTAGCTAATTTTTGTATTTTTAGTAGAGACGGGGTTTCACCACGTTGGCCAGGCTGGTCTCAAACTCCTGACCTCAAGTGATCCATCTGCCATCGTCCTGCAAAGTGCTGGGATTACAGGCATGAGCCATTGCGCCTGGCCAGATTTGCATAAGCGTCCTAAGAGCTGCAGGTTGTGTATACTGAAAAATAAAAATGATTAGCTCTCAAGATCACTCTGCAAACTAGTACTGGTTCCATGGGAAATAGGGTTTTTGCTCATTTGGCAATTTCTAAAGTTGATGTAATTCAGGGCAACTTTAGTCTCCCCAAATTATCCCTGATTCTCAGCTGAACTGACCACAGGCTCGATCTGTGTTCTGTCCTAAAACAAAACAAAGCAAACTTCCTCAATTTATTGTACGGTAGGAAAGCTTATGGGTTCTGCAACATACTAGCTGTGTAACTTTGGGCACATTTGCCTCAGTTTCCTCACTTGTAAATGCGGAAAATGATACCTGCTCTTCCTGACACTGTGAGGATTAAATGAGAGAATATGTGGAAATCATCTGGCACATAATAGAAACCCAAGAAATCTGCATCCTCATCCCTCTACACCCCTTTTGGGAAAACCTTTCTAGCTTGGATAAATCCAAATTTTCTAGAGACTGCAGGCTCCTGGTCTGAATATCACCCTCAGGGAAGGCTGAGTCCAGATTGGGAAGTCTCTTTGCTCTCTACCTTAATTTGCTGAGATCCTTTCTCTTCTGCATACATCTCTCCTTCACCCCTGAGCTCCTTCTGGGAGGGGCAAAGGGGCTCCATAAACTCAAAAAGATTCTTCAAAAGGATGTTATTTTAATGGCAGAGTTCCAGGGATGGTGAGTCCAAAGACAGATGGCTGGAGGAAGGGGCTTTTGAGAAGCAGGGCTTTCCCTGAACCCCACAGATGCCCCCCTGCAGTGGGCTGCTTATTCTACCTGAAATCTGGGAGAGCTCCAGCTAAGGGCTCACATAGGCTGTAGCAGAGAATATAAGAAATACCCATCAGTGACCACAGTTAGGGATCTTGGCCTGGTCAAAGTCAAGGTCATTCATTAACATTTTCTGAGCACCCATTCCCTCAGAATATTTATGTTTTGCCCATTGTTTCTCAGCATCCTCACTAAAGGACCCATTGTTTAGATGGAGATACTAGTGCAGGGCTCCATGGATAGGCTTCTGGGGGTGGGTGATTCCCTGAAGCTGTGTGCAAAACAGTATGTGCATATGTTTTTGAGCATTTCTGGGGAGAACATCCAAAACTTTCATTACCTTCTCAGAAAGTGAGGAACCACCTGCTGGTTGTGAACTGAATGTTCTCCCTGTACTCCACTGGGACCGGTAGGAATCTTGGCTCCCAGAGTCCCTCCTGGGCCTCCAGATAGATACAATGTTATGACAGAGGGTGCAGCCATCATTCCTGGGAGGCCCATGCCCAGTGACTAAGCACTGAGCAATATTTGCTGTACCTCCTTCCAACCACCGCTTCCTGGACCATCACCCCTTCAACAGTTGGTCTGCATACAGCGAAAGAAAAATCAGTCATCTGGCACTAAGCCACATTCTGGGCTACAGCTGTAGAATGAGCGTGGAGCTTGGCCATGGAGGGTGGTGCTCTGGGCTGTTTGGCAACCTTGGCCAGGCTGTTTAAGCCTCAGTTCTCCTACGGAGATATTAGCTCCTGGCTGTAAGGCCACGTCTCCCGCCCTCATTGATGTACCCTGCACAGTTGCTGGTACCCTGAAGGCGTTCAGCTCATGTTCATGGAGTTGAAGAGGAGCTGATAATCCCTGCCCCAGGCTGGGAGGGGAAATCAGACAACATAAATAATCATGAGAGAATTACAGGTCAGGAACTCAGAGGCTGCAGCTTAGCGGACAGCTGACTTCAGCTCAAGGGCTGGGTGGGTGGATGGGGACTCCGAGAAGTCTTTATGCGGGGTAGGCGGGGGACTTTAGAGATAAGGCTTGGCGGAGTGGTGGAAGGTAGACATGGGGGTGTGCAGACAAAGGGCATTTCTGGGAGGGAAGTGGCCTGAGCAGGACAACACAGGTGCAGGTAGGTTCTGGGCTAGAGCAAGCCCCCTGGCTGGGTTGGAACCAAGAGTGCCTAGAAGAGAGGGACCAAACTGGGCTGGAAAGTGGGTAACCACCCACTGCTCTGTGCTCACCTCACCCAAGGAGAAGAGGACTGAGCAATGGGCCTGGTGATCCCTCGTGGCTGTGCCACTGGGTCCAAGGACACGCTGGCCCCACGTCCTTTGGGTTCAATGACCACAGCCCAAAGCCAGGACAACCCAACAAGGCTCAGCGCTGTGCCAGGTTATGCTCTTTACAGCTAAAACCTCACTGATCTCGGAGGAAAGTTTTGCCTGTCAGTTCCCGGTGCTCACATGGATCACTCTCGAAGGCAGGCAGGAAGCAGATCTGTACTTACTGAGGTAGCTGAGATGCTTTTCCCAGGGGCTCGTGTTTATGCTTACAATGTCATCATTTACAAGTTCCGTTCATCTCTGGTAATGAAACGAAGTAGGGCAGTGTCACTAGACTTGACACAGGACTTTTCTTCTCTCATCCCCCTCCACCCCTCTCAATTCCCTTCCCCAAATTTCAGCTTATCTGTCTCCAGCCCATCTCTAGTATTTTCAGTGTGATCTCTTCACCACAGAGGGAACATTCAAGGAGACAATAAAAATCGGAATTGTTGCTTAGTAGCCTCTGTGAGATGCAAACCTCCTTCAAAAACTAATTTAAATGTCTCTTTTCCTCCAGGCAGCCTTCATGGATTGCCCTTCCCTAAGACTTTGCTTTCTTTATGATGGCCTTGCTATTTATATAAGTGGTTCTATTCTGTTGCAGCTCGTCCTAAAGAAGCATTGTAAATATTTCAGGCTCTGGACCCTTTAAAGCATCTTTTTTTTTAAGAAAACAAATTCTGTCCCTCATTTAGACTGGGGACAGAGAGCGTAGGCATTCTGATGCCCTCACTCAGCCTTTGTGTGGGGATTGTCTTCTCCATTAGCCTGTATGCTTAAGTCTTCCCTCCCTTTCTCCCTGGAGTGCATATCCAGGGCTTGCTAGGGGGAAGGGTAGGCTGTGCAGTGGATGGGGTAGATGGTATGTGGGTGTGCATACACGTGTGTGTGTCCACGGGTGTGTGTGTGTGTATGCATGTATGTGTGTGAGCCCAGGTCCCTTAGCACACTTTCTTGTAGGAATCCAAGCATCCAAGTCCCGAGTAGCTGGGACTACAGGCACACACCACCAGGCCCAACTAATTTTTGTATTTTTAGTAGAGATGGGGTTTCACCATGTTGGCCAAGTTGGTCTCGATCTGTTGACCTCATGATCCACCTGCCTCAGCCTCCCAAAGTGCTGGGATTATAGGCGTGAGCCGCCGCACCCAGCCAATATAATATGAATTTTAATAAATAACCAAAAATGCAATATTATTGGAAATGCATCTCTTAATGACCTGAGAGGGCTTTCTTTTTTCAGCCTTCTTCTCTATATATGCATGAATATTACTTATTGATAAAATGAGACAGTGCTTAGCTTCAATTCTCCTATTTTTTCTTTCTTATAGATGCACATGCTGAGAAAACATGTTCACAAAATATGATCGAAATAGAAAAAGTTTTGTTATATCAAAGATAATCAATTATTTAAACTCCTTCCCAGTTATATACCCAAATCATATGGTCATCTATCATCAAAAATTATTTTTAATGATCTGTCAGCTGACAATTCAATTAGGTGTTCCATCAGTTTGAACTTCTTTGAAGAATGGAGAATCAACTAACTGTGAACATTTATTTTTGGTCATTGCACTCATTCATATTCTCAATTTCTAGAAAGTACATTTAAAAATCTCTTCCATGAAAATTATATTGTGTCACTTTTCCACAAGAAGTGCCTCATTTAATTCTGATATACTCTGAAAAGGTTAGAATAATCAAGATATTAATAATTTTGATATATCTTACTAGTACAATTTTTTAAAAATAAGTTTATACACACACACACACACACACAGAGCTGCAGATTTAGCTCATTCACTTATAAATTTTGTCCACCATTTAACTTAATTAGTAAAGCCAACCTCACCATCAATCAAACTGACTCTCAGTAAGAAAAAGCCTGACTTTTTCTGCATTTTTAAATTCAATCAAACATGTCAACATGCATCCTGGAGTCAACGTTCATCACTTATGAATTTTCTTTCTGGTGGAGTGAAAGATAAGGTATGGAGACTTGCCATGAGTTTGTCACCTGCAGGACGTAGGTGCTGCCACCTTTAGTGTTTCTCCTAGCTCTCCCTTTGGTGTGCTTTGCTATCCCACAGAAAGGAACATTCTTTGACAATACTAGTAAGGGAATGGACTCTTCCATTGTTAAATGAAATACGAGGAGTCTTCAAAAAGTTCATGGAAATGTGTCATATAAGGTAACTACACATGAATTTCAGATTTTTTTTGCACCAAAATAAACCCATGCTAACTTGTTATAACATATCTATCCAGGATCTAGTTTGAGGCACTAAGAGGGATAAAACATCAGTTTGAAAAGAGCCCCTATCAGAGAAACATGAATTCTGATAAAATTGAAGCAAAAGAAACCATCAAATTTATGCTAAAGCTTAGGTGGAAGAATGGTAACATCACTCATGCTTTATGAAATGTTTAGGGGGACAATGCCCCAAAGAAATTATGGCTAACTCATTTTAAGAAGAGTTGAGATGATGTTGAAGTTGAAGCCCACCACGGCAGACCATCCACATCAATTTGCAAGGAAAAAATTAATCTTGTTTGTGCCCTAATCGAAGAGGACCAACAATTAACAGAAATGATAGCCAACACCATAGACACCTCAACTGGTTCAGCTTCCACAATTCTGGCTGAAAAATTAAAGTTGAGCAACCTTTCCACTTGATGAGTGCCAAAACCATTGCACCTAGATCGGCTGCAGAATACAGCAGAGCTTCAGTGGAAATTTAAATAAGCGCAATCCAGATCCTGAAGAATTTCTTTAAATAATTGTAGCCCCTTTCAGAGCAATATGGCTTTATCAGTACCATCCTGAAGACGTGGCACAATCAAAGCAATGACTACCAAAAGATAAAGCGGCCTAGTCAAAGCAAAAGCAGACTGGTCAAGAGCAAAGCTCATGGCAACAGTTTTTTGGGATGCTCAAGGCATTTTGCCTGTTGACTTTCTGGATGGCGAAAGAATGACAACATCTGCTTATTATAAGCATGTTTTGAGAAAGTTCACCAAAGTTTTAGCAAAAAAGTGCCTGGGAAATCTTCACCAGAGACTCCTCCACTGTTACAATGCTCCTGCTCATTCTTCTCAGCAAACAAAGGCAATTTTTTGAGAGTTTTGATGGGAAATCATTACGCATCCATGTTACAGTCCTGATTTGGCTTCCTCTGACTTATTTTTGTTTCCTAATCTTAACAAATATTTAAAAGGCATGCATTTTTCTTCAGTTACAAATGAAAGAGACTGCATTGACATGGTTAAACTTCCAGGCTCCTCAGTTCTTTAGGGATGAACTCAATGGCTGGTATATTGCTTACAAAAGTGTCTTGAACTTGACGGAGTTTGTCTTGAGAAATAAAGCTTATATTTTTTATTTTTATCCTTTAATTTTATTTTTTCCACAAATTTTTTAAAGCCCAATTGCATATCTTAACGTGTTCCTTCATTTGATACTTTGGAGGTTTTAGTCTCCTGGGAACAATGCACGATATTAATTAAGGCTCAAGACAGTTTAGTGGGATCCCTTTCTTTTGTAAAGTGGAATTGCAAAAGGGAAGTGGGAAAGGAAAACCCACAGAAGCCCTGACCATGAGACATTCTTAGGAAAAATAGTCATAGAAGTTGAATATCTAGAATTAGATTCCCTTAAAATGACCTGTCTTTACATATCTTTTGGGAAGTCTTGGGTTACTCCTGGCCAGGCATCATGCCTTGGTGGGAAGACCATTAACCTAACCCCAAGAGTGGCAGTATGGCCAGATCTGTAAGAAGACCGCATTGCCTCTTACCTTCCACATATAATGCCATTCACCAAACACTGATTGAGAGCCAGGCACAGGCTAGATCCTATGGGGAAAAGTATGCTCTATTCCTTCCTACAAGGAGTTGAAGGAGTTCAGTAATATGCTAAAAATACGCTACTTTGGTTCATTGCTTATCTTCAGCTGAAGGCACTTGAAAAGCAGTACACACAGGGAGAGGCCTTCTCTGAACTCCCTTAGGGCCTGAAGACAGATGCCCCAAAAGGAACTCAAGTGTCCTAAATCCCTCTGCAGGGGTTTCATAAACTAAGGAAGATTTACCCTTATCACAGGAGCAGAGACTAGAAGTCAACACCACACCCAGATGAACTGTCCTGAGCTAACATATCTACCAGCCATTATTCTAAGGGCCCATTCATCTTTCTTAAAAATCATTTACTCTTTCCAGAGTGGCCTATGTCCTCCCTCTCCTTCCCCTACTGATGGTATATAAACTCTCAAATGTCATCACTTTTTGGGTATTCAGTTTTTTCCCCCTGTGATGACCCCCTGAGTGTAGTGTTACAAATTAATGAATTTGTATACCTTTGTCCTTTTGACCTGCCTGTCATCAGTTTATTTTACAGACACAATTATTGAATCTTGGAGAGTGAGGAAAGTCTTCCCTCCCTGATATGGTCTAAATGTTTGTGTTCCCTAAACATTCAGATGTTGAAAACCTAAGCATAAACGTGATGATATTAGGAGGTGGGGTCTTTGAGAGGTGGCTGGATCATGGGCGCAGACCCCTCATGAATGAGAATAGTGCCATTTTAAGAGAGGCCTCAGACAGATGCCTTGCTCTTCCACAATGTGAGGATATGGTGAGAAGGTGCCCTCACCAGATGCAGCAATTTACCCATGCCTTGATCTTGGACTTCCCATCCTCCAGAACTGTAAGAAATACATTTCTGTTGTTTATGAGTTACCCAGCTTATAGCATTTTGTTCTAGCAGCCTAAACAGACAAAAACACACCCCTGTAAGGGTCTATTTGTTAGAAGCAAGTCACTAGGTTCTGCTCACACTTAAGAGGAAGAGATGACATAAGGGCATGAATACCGAGAGGCAGAGATCATTGGTCGCCATCTTAAAAGTACTTGAAGTTTCTTTGGTCTCGATTTTGTGTCCTGGTTGCTCTACGAGTTAAGAGGAAAAGTCTCACTCTATATGCAGTGACAGAAATTATAAATGTTTCAAAGAAAGTATGTGTAAAAGTGTTCACTACTATGTTGTTGATAATAAAAAATTAGAAATAGCATACGTTGCCCTAAAAGTCTGGGAAGTATCCAGGTAGCATGTATCTCCCCTGACACACCCATCCTCATCAATCCCTGCTCAACTGCATCAATTTAGACCCTGAGGCAGGAGAGGACAAAATGTATAGAGAAAAGCTGTGCATCTATTGACACCCCTGTCCTCCTCCACCTCTCTCCAATTCCCTTTGCCAACAAGAATGTACACAGGCTGGATACAAAGGAAACAAAACCACAATTGGAGCCCAATGGGCTAGGGGAAGATGAAAACATGAAAAAGACTAGAGCTAACAATGGGGACAGGACAGGTTCTTTAGAAATTACCTTCTGTCAAGTAAAGGGAAAGGGAGATAGCTGCTCTCTCTTATGTGTGCCCACTCCCTGTCTCTCACACACATACATACAGTTCATTTTGTTACACAGTTCATTCTGTTACACAGTTCATTTTGCCTTTTTTTTTTTTTTGAGATGGAGTCTAGCTCTGTTGCCCAGGCTGGAGTGCAGTGGTGCAATCTCGGCTCACTGCAAGCTCCGCCTCCCAGGTTCACACCGTTCTCCTGTCTCAGCCTCCCAAGTAGCTGGGACTACAGGCACCCGCCACCACACCTGGCTAATTTTTTGTATTTTTTAGTAGGGACCGGGTTTCACAGTGTTAGCCAGGGTGGTCTCGAACTCCTGACCTCATGATCCATCCGGCTCGGCCTCCCAAAGTGCTGGGATTACAGACGTAAGCCACCACTCCTGGCCCATTTTGTCATTTTTAAAAACTAAAAGTAGACATATGTGAATCCATATTTTTTCTAAATACCAGTGCTGAGAATTTTTAAAAATCCTGAAAAGCCACATGTTGGAAGAAGAAATTAATGTTCTTTTATAGTCCTTCCCCAGTAACTGTGAAGGACTGGTTCTAGGACATCCCTCCCCCTACCAAATACTGAAGTCCAAAGTTCCTTATATAAAATAGTGCAGTATTTGTATATAACCAAGGTACATCTTCTCATCTACTTTAAATAATCTCTAGACTATTCACAATACCTAATACAATGTAGATGCTATGTAAATAGTTGTGGTGCTGTATTTTAAAATTTGCATCATTTTATTGTTGTATTATTTTTAATTTTTATTTCTTCCAACAATTTTTGATCCCCAGTTGATTGAATTCAAGGATGCAGAATCCACAGATATGAAGGGCTGACTGTACTTCCTTCTACCTCTTCCCATCTATTTATTCTGGATGTGTGTGTGTTGTGTGATTGCGATGTGAGGACCCAATGCATTACTATTACATAACAAACATTTTACATGACTCACATTCTCTCTGAAAAATTAATTACTATTTACACTGGTTTGAAGCTATATTTACAATATTTATTTAAACTTATTGCTATGATTAAATAACTTCGCCACCCTCCAACACTCCTTTACATTATGACTTGCCCACTCTGTAGCTCATTTTACTTTACCTCTCCATTGGCTGGCATGGATCTTAGAGCAATTTTCTCAGAAAAGTTACACCTGAGAATATCTAAGAATTTTTTTGAAACATTCATACATGAATGGTAAAATCATCATCTGGCTAAGTTAAAAATGTCTTTCCCTTAAGACCTAGGAGATGTTGTGTAATTGATTTTTGCCATAATGTAGAGATGTTTAAAGGCTAGCTGACTCTGTGTAGCTAAAACTACCTTTTACTGCTTGTGTAATTTTTTTATCCCTCTATTTCCAGAATCTTGCCAGGATATGTCTCCCTATCAGTGTCTTAACTGATTTGTTCTGTATAGTAGGCTGAGTAAAGTCCCTCAAAATTCATGTCCACCAGAACCTCAGAATATGACCTTATTTGAAAATAAGTTCTTTGCAGATGGAAGTGGTTAAAAGATCTCAAGAAGAAATCACACTGGTTTCATGGTGGTCCCTAAATCCAATGACTGTGTCCTTCTAAAGAGAGAATGCATCAGGAGACACACAGAGGAGGCCAAGTGAGGATGGAGGCAGAGATTGGAGTAATCCTGCCACAAGCCAAGAAGCTGGAAGAGGCAAGGAAGCTTCCAGAAGCTGGAAGAGGCGAGGAAGTATTCCTCCCTAGAGCCTTTGGAGAAGGCATGGCCCTGCTGATATGTTGCTTTTGGGCTTCTAGCCTCCAGAACCATAGAAGAATAAATTTCAGTTGTTCTAAGCCACCCAGTTTGTTACAGCCACCCTAGGTGACTATTCAGTCTGGATAAAGGAGTCCCTTCATCAGACCTTTTTAGGTCAGTACTTAATTGTTCTCATTTCTTCTTCAAATCACCTAGAATTCACAAGTATGATTCTGTTTTCTGTCTTTTGTCTTTATGTTCTCTCTAATTGTTTTGATCTCTTTGTTCTTTATCTCTGCATTCTGAGAGAGCTTCTCCAATGTCAGGAAACATTGTGAAAAACTGAAATGGGCAAAAGATAACCTGGTGTCTTTTCAGTGGAATGTTGGATGTTGTATAGAGCAGCAGTCCCCAGCTTTTAGGTACCAGGCACCAGTTTCATGGAGGACAATTTTTCCACAAAAGGTGGGGGAGGTGTGTTTTTGGGATGAAATTGTTCCACCTCAGATCACTGGGCATTGGATTCTCCTAAGGAGTGCGCAACCTAGATCCCTCGCTTGTGCAGTTCACAATAGGGTTTGTGCTCCTATGAGAATCTAATCCTGCTGCTGATCTGACAGGAGGTGGAGCTCAGGTGGTAAGGCTCCCTGGTCAGCTGCTCACCTCCTGTTCTGCAGCCTGGTTCCTAACAGGCCATGGACTGGTACTGGTCTGCGGCCCAGAGGTTGGGAACCCATGGTATACAGAACTATTTGTGGTTATCTGATCCTATAAGGTCCTGAGACTTTCATTATTTATTTTTTCATGATTATATTATAAATCTGGAATATGTAGAGACTTCGTAGTAATGGAAATGATTCTTGTCCATAGGAATAGGGAAAGGGAGGAGGGATCCAAGGAGGCAAAAGTGTGGCCTGAGTGCCTGTGGGGATGAAGGGTGCCCAAAAAGAGTGTTCACAGCATCCTACCTTTTCGCTAACAACCACTTTTTTGAAGACTGGCCCCATGCTCAGTGGAATCCTTAATTTCCCTCCAGCATCTTGATTGTTACTCTTAAATGATTCACTGTGTCTTCGTGTAGCTGAAGCATTTGCCAAAGTGTACAACAAGAAAAAAATGGTTCCTGGAATTTTTGTCCTTTAATCATTGCTCCAGACTGGTTCTGGGAACTGAGAGGCACCATCTGCAAAAGGCTTTTGGAGGAAATGGGGTGGGAAGAGGTGTGGGTGGAGTTGTCAGGGAGAAGAATATGTCCCTAGATCCATTAGAGCAGTCAGTCTGATTTGCCGCCCCTCTAAGCTGTGCAGCCACTTTGAGGAGAAAACCATTTTGTGGTGTCTTCACCAAGCCTAGATATTTTAACTTCATTTCCAGGCCGGTCCTTGCCACTCTTTCCTTGATTTATTTTCTGTTTTCTTGGCTGTTGTAACAGGAAAATCTGTTCCCTTTCCAAACAAACAGCACTGAAAAAGTTAGGCCAGGAGAAAGTTCTCACTTAGAGCCTTACCTCTAGGCTTCCAGAAGGTAAGCTGCTTCTTCCACTCCTTGACCCTGGCTTGGTCCTTGCATGCCTGGGGGCAGATGGGAAGGAAGAGAGGCCTTCCTGTCAGAGATGCGGAGCAGGGTCAAGTTCCACCTTCTCTGTAAAGTCCGCCCTGACCACTCAGTCTTCTGAACCTTTGAACTCCTACTTCATTCACCGTTCTACCCATTTTTACATTGAATGCTAGACTTGGGTGAGTTTTACAAATCATTAACTTTCCAATATGGAATTATTCTTTTTTCTAGCTATAAACTTCTACTCTAGCTTCTTTTCTGTTTACCACAGTCCTTAGCATGAATCTGGATGCATGGTAGAAGTTTAGCAATTACTTGAGTTGACCTAAATTCAAGCCATCGCTCAGCTACTAGCAATATAGTAATATGAACTTTTCTGAGGTATGATGGGAGGTGATCAGACCCCCAGCTCTCTAGATGTCCTGCAATGATATCATAGGGAATTATGCCAGTCCCCAGAATGTCACCTCCAAAACTCCCTGCAGCGCCCTGGTATTAGGGAATTGTCCCACTCCCAGGAAAATAAGAGTTGTCTAACCTACTTTATGTCAGTACATTTGCAGAACCTTTCGGTGTGCTTGGCCATGGTGGCTAGTATTTCTTCCCCACTTCCTTGGCTCCTCCCTCTCTTCAAGCGAAGGTTCAACTTTTTATTTGCTCTCTTGTCACACACTCATCGCTCTCTCCTGCGTATTCTCTGGATTTTGGAGAAAGCAAATTCTGGCAAGCTTTGTCAAGTATTATCTTCTTCTTCCTTCAAGGAATTCTTTTACAGCTTCCTTTCCCTAAAAAGTCCTTCCTGTCTGGGTAGAGAAGATAAAGTTTTCCTTTTCTTCTTGTGCAAATTATTCTACTCTGTTCAAAGCAACAAATACTGAGTTTAGTTGATGATGCACGTGTTCTTTTATAGATATTGATTTATCTATAAAAGATAAAGATATTGATTTAATTTCACTTTAAGTTTAGGTCTTAACCTTTATCTGGGTTCTCTGCTTGAGTGTATGTTTCCAATATCAGGCTAAATGGGGGTGATCCTCTTGGAATGGACTCTGTATTAGTACATTTTCACACTGCCAATACAGACATACCCTAAACTGGGTAATTTATAAAGAAAAAGAAATTTAATGGACTCACAGTTGCACGTGGCTAAGGAGGCCTGACAATCACGGCAGAAGGTGAAAGGCATATCTTACGTGGCGGCAGATGAGAGAATGAGAGCCAAGCAAAAGGGGTTTCCTCTTATAAAACCATCAGATCTTGTGAGACTTAATCACTACCATGAGAACAGTCTGTGGGAAACTGCCTCCATGGTTCGATTATTTCCCACGGGGTCCCTCCCACAACATGTGGGAATGGTGGGAGATATAAGTCAAGATGAGATTTGGGTGGAGACATAGCCAAACTATGTCAGTCTCTCTCGGACTAAGAGCTCTGCAGTGTCGGTTTTCTGTGCCTCCGTTTTCTCTTTTTTTGCCCTGAGTGGCTCACTCTCCCTTGGTGGGCTCTCTGTGCTCCCCGTTCTTCTCCCCTCTCTTATTCATATTGGCTTCTAAGAAAGGATCTGAGAGGAACTGCACCAAGACCCAAATACATTGCTTACTTCTTCAGTGGACAGGTAATGGAGAGAGAGGTCAGGTCAAATCAACCAACTAAACCCCATAGAGCAATGCCAGAAACAGATGAAGTCTGCTTATTGGTAAAGGGCCTCCCTGGTGCCCCAGAAGCTCATCTACATGGCCAAGCATTCTCTTAGGTGCCTTGCCAAGCTGAACTGTCCTGACTTACTTAGAGTGGATGTGGCACTGGCCAAGTCTGGAGTATCTGAACTAACAGTCTTGTAACAGAATCAATCAGAAAATTCTAGAGCTGTAAGCAAGGTTAGACATCCTCTAGCCTGGATGTTTTTGCTGATGAGGAAACTGCAGTCCCAATAGAAATGATGAATCGTCCTTCCATTTGTTAGGGCAGAGCTGGGCCTAAAGCCCTGGTTTCTTGATTCTCATTCCAAAGCTTGCTCACTATTTTATGACTATACTTGTTTGTTTATTTTTTAATATGAACTTTACAATCATCTGTTCTAGTTCCATGAAAAAGGTCCTATAGATGTCTTTATTGTAATCGTATTGGATTTACATTATTTATAAAATAACTGAATAGAAAATTGAAATTTTCATGACGTGGAATCTCCATATCTAACAATATAATATACTTTTTTATTCTTTTCAAGCTCCTTTTGTGTCCCCAGGAGTATTTTAAAGTTTCCTTCACATATTTCTTGAAATTTTTAAGTTATTTTCAGGTATTTTATACTATTGTTGCTATTGAAAATAGAGCATTTTCTTCTACTATATCTTCTGTTACATATTTATTTCTATAAAGGCTATTGTTTACTATATATTTAATAACCGGATTCATTACAGAATTCTCTTGTTTTCAACAGTTTTTCAATAGGTTCTCTTGGGTTTTCAAGATATACAGTCATGTCATCTACAAATCATGATATTTTTACCTCTGCTTCTCATATCAGATAAAAAAGTTATTCAGAATGCCATCAAAGTTAAAAAGTTTTATGCTTCAAAGGATACATCAAGAAAGTAAAAAGGCAACACACAGAATGGGAGAAAATTTTTGCAAATCATATCTCTAATAAGGTACTTGTATCTAAAATATACAAAGAACTCTTGCAACTCAATAATAAAAAGACAAATAAGCCAATCAAAATGTGAGAAAAGAGCCCAGTGTGGTGACTCGTACCTGTAATCCAAGCACTTTGGAAACCAAGGCAGGAGGATCACTTGAGTTCAAGAATTTGAGACCAGCCTGGGCAACATGGCGAGACCTCATCTCTACTAAAAGTTAAAAAAATAAAATTAGCCAGGCATGGTGGCATGTGCCTGTGGTCCCAGCTATTGGGAGGCTAAGGCAGGAGGATCACTTGAGCCCAAGAGGTTGAGGCTGCAGTGTGCCATGCTCATACCACTGCACTCCAGCCTGGGTGACAGAGCAAGACCCTGTCTCAAAAGAAAAAAAAAAAAAAAAAAAGCAAAGCATTTGAATAGATGTTTCTCTAATGAGGATATACAAATGGCCAAAAAGCATATAAAAAGATGTTCAACATCATTAGCTATTCAGGGAAATGAGATACTATTTCATTCTTGCTGGGATAGCTATAATCAAAAACACAGCTAATAACAGTGTTGGCAAAGATGTAGATAAATGAAACCCTCATATGCTGCTGGTAGAATTTAAAATGGTATAGCTGGTTTGGAAAACATTCTGCCAATTCCTCAAATGGTTAAACATAGAGCTACCACATGACCCAACAATTCCACTCCTTGGCATCAACCCAAGAGAAATGAAGACATACATCCACACAAAAACTTCTACATTAATGTCCATAGCAACATTATTTATAGTAGTCAAAAAATGGAGACAATCCAAATGTCCACCAACCTATTAACTGATAAATAAAATTGCTATATTTGTACAGTAGAATAGAAGTCAGCAATAAAAAGAAACAAAATACTGATAACGTGCTACAATATGAATGGACCTTGAAAACAATGCCAAGTGAATGAGCCAGTCACAAAGGACCACATATTATGTAATTCCATTTAAATGAAATGTCCAGCTGAGACAAATCTATAGACAAAAAGTAGATTCGTGTTTGCCAGGGGGTAGGGGTGGGGGTGGGGAAATGGAGAGATTGATGGGTGATGGCTAAGGGGTATAGGGTTTTTTGGGGGGTGGGTAGGAGAATATTCTAAAATTGATTGTGGTGATAGGGGCACATCTCTGAATATACTAAAGGCACTGAATTTTACAGTTTAAATGGATAAATTTTATAGTATGCAAATTCTTTCTTAATAAAATTGTTTAAAATTATGCATGGGGAAACCAGGGACCGATTCTGGATCTAAAGTGCGTGTTGGGGGTGGGTGCAGGGTAGTTGTTCTAGCATTGGCATAATAGGAGACACGGGTGGAGTAGAGGAGTCTCAGCTCAGTGAGAAGGGAACGGTACTACCAGTCAGAAACTTCTCGAGCTGAAAGCAAGATTAGACATCCTCTAGCCTGGATGCTTTACTTTGCTGCTTATATTGAGAAGGAATCTGGGGCTGAGGCTGACTGACTAACAATGTCTGTCTGCCATAACGACAGCCAATATAGATAAAATAGGACCTTTGTGCCAGGCACTGGTTTAAATACTTTATATGCTTCATCCCATTTAATTCTCTTAAATATACAAGGTAGGTAATATCATCATCTGTAGTTTATAAATGAGGAAAATTCAGCCACAGCTTTGCTCAAGATCCGTGGGCTGGTTAGTGACAGAGTCAGGAGTCAGACCCCAGAAGCGGGACACCAGAGTCCTTTCTGTTAGGCAATAGTGACTCTCCTGAGAGCATGGAAGCCTACACTTGAAATCTGTCATCTGCAAGTGGTCACCCTTCTTGGGATAAACTAGGCATTTATCCCAGCTGAGCGGAGTCACAGCTCATCCGCAGACATCTGGGTCACGGGCTACAGGGTGCAGGGGGAATGGAATGCTGCAGAAATGTCTCGGGGGATGCCGGGTGGGGAGAGCAAGTCATAGATACACAAAAATCCCCTCCAGCCCCCAGAGTCACAGCCTTTGTCATCTGGCAGTTTTGCCTGAGCTTTTTTGTGTGAGGAGTGTCTAAGGTCCTTTGGGGCCAGGCTAATGCCTCAGGTGGGGCTACAACTGAACATGAGTGAGGCAGTCTGGGTGTAGTTGTGCTTGGCTTTTCTGGGCGACCTGTATGCAAAATGTCTTGTGCCTTGGTGGGAATGGGCACTTCTCAGTTATTTAACCCTTTTCCTGTTTGCTCTGAGAATACTTGCCAGCTGCACTTGCAGCTGCAACCTTTACCCCATGATAACTTTGCCACAAAATATCTCGCTGTTACTATTATTTTTGCATCACTCTAGTATGTCTTGACTTTGACAACAAAAGACATCATTCTATTTATAGCATTCTGTTTTTAGTAGTGGTGTTTCCATTTACAAAGTATAGCAATTCTCGATTGCCGAAAATGTCAAATCCTTGAAAACGTAGCATTCTTATGAGTGATGTTAACACCGTTCTCAGACAATTTTTGACCAAAGATTCATTTGATGACTCTGATTTTTCTGAAACAGATACTTCCGGTGTTAGTTGTGTTTAGGAATAACTCCAAGAACAGTTTTTATATTTTATTTTCACATTGAAAATCGGTCTATTTGCTTCAGCCTCAAAGAGCATGTTGATGTAAAATTAAATGAGGCTGGCAGCGAGCTGCACTTTTGTTTTCTGAACAGAAAAAGTTAAGTTGCAAAGGAAGCTCACTGCCCTGACACTACTCACATAGGAGGTCAGCCAAGACTGGGCAAAACTGGTAACCCACCAGGGCCTAGCACCCCCATAGAGTCACCCGGCCAGTCTCGCCGAGGTTCTCCTGGGGACAGTCAACCATCAGCCAGCTGCCCCTGGCCTTGGCAGGCCCCTCAGTGGGGGTGTGGGAGGAGCTGGCCACTTCTGGTCCCCTTTAGTGGAGATCTGGGCCTCTTTCCCCCTCAGCACAGAATAAGGCTTCACAGGCCTTGAGCCCCCTCCCACCCCCAAAGGGATGGGAGGTGTCTTGAGCAGACGCAAGGCAGACGCAGTGATATCAGTGGAGGAATGAGGAAGGAAGGTGTTGCTTGGATGTAAAACAGGGAAGAAAACATACAACGAATGCAGGGAGAAATGTGAGAAAAGATAAACGTGGAATTTGGAATTTGGCACCTGGCAGGCACAGGTAGGGTGTGGGCCCCATGCCCTGGTTCGCCTCAGCTTGTTCATAGCCTTCTCAGATTGTCCTTCACCTTCCTCTCTGAGTTTGCTCTCAGCATTACCTGGGTGTGTGTGTCCCCTCCGCCACTCACTGCCCGTGGGTCCTGAGGGAATCTGTTCCCTGAGCCTTGGCTGTCTTGCCTGTGAAGTGGGTGGCATGACAGGGGAGCTTCCTTCACAGGGTGGCTGTAAAGGTTAAACGAGGAAGTCTGTAAGTCACTGAGCACAGTAGGGTCTTAGCAACAGCTCAATAAGTGAGATCTATTTTATTATGATATTTTTAATATTTATTTATTTATTTGTTGAGACGGAGTTTGATTCTTGTTGCCCAGGCTGGAGTGCAATGGCACAATCTCAGCTCACTGCAACCTCTGCCTCCCGGATTCAAGCAATTCTCCTGTCTCAGCCTCCCAAGTAGCTGGGATTATAGGCATGCGCCACCACACCTGGCTAATTTTGTATTTTTTTAGTAGAGACGGGGTTTCACCATGTTGGTCAGGCTGGTCTCGAACTCCCAACCTCAGGTGATCCGCCCACCTTGGCCTCCCAAAGTGTTGGGATTACAGGCATGAGCCATTGCACCTGGCCAAAATTTATTTTTAACGTAACACAGCATTTACAGTTTCAACCATTTTTAAGTATACAATTCAGTGGCATTAAGTACATTCGTACTATTGTACAACCATCACCACCATCCATTTCTAGACCTTTTTCATCATCCCAAACAGCAACTCTTTTCCAATTACTCCCCCATCCCTCCTTCTCCCCTGCACCTGATAACCTGTAATCGATTCTCTGCCTGTATAAATTGGTCTATTTTAGATATTTCATATAAGTAGAATCATACAGTATTGGTCCTTTGCGGCTGGGCATGTTTAACTTAGCCTTATAATATTTTAAAGCTTATAATGTTAAAAGCGCATAAACTTGTAACGTTTTCAAGGTTTATCCATGTTGTAGCATGGATCGGAATTTCATTCCTTTTTAAGGCTGAATAATATTCCACTGAATGTTTTGTTTAGCCATTTGTCTGTTGATGGACATCTGGTTTGTTTGCACCTTTGGCATGTTGTGTCTATTAGAGGTGTTATATAGTCACTCATCTATGAAGAAGAAGTTAGTCTGGCCTGGGGGGTCAGAGCACAGCCTCTGGAGCACACTGCCTGAGGCCCCGTCCTTTCTCTTACCACCTGGGATGTTGGTACATGTTTTAACCTCTTTCTGCTGCAGTTTCTCATCTGTGAAATGGGGATACGAGGCTTAGGGCTCCTGTGAGGAGGAAATGAGCCAACACAGGTAAAGTAGCTACAGTGGTTTCTGGCACCTGTTCAACTTGCAGGAAGGTTAGCTGTCACTCTTGTGTTGGGAGTGTATGTCTTTACTGAG
The DNA here is from genome assembly GCF_000951045.1 of Mandrillus leucophaeus. Taxonomy (NCBI): domain Eukaryota; kingdom Metazoa; phylum Chordata; class Mammalia; order Primates; family Cercopithecidae; genus Mandrillus; species Mandrillus leucophaeus. The sequence goes on along the minus strand of NW_012101921.1, from coordinate 4,959,031 downwards.
ACCTATCTGGGTGGCCTGGAGTTTTCTAACTTGTAGGAACCGGTGGTCAAAGAGAGAGAATTGCAAACCTGGAAAATGATACAGGTGAAAAAGACTTCAAAGATCACCTACTCAAACTTCTTCCTTTTACCAATGGGGAAACTGAGGCCCAGGGAAGAGTGGGCCAGAGAGACAGAGGCAGAACTGGAGGCAGGCACCTGCCCCCAACCTTTAGACCTCAGCTTCAGCTCCAAGCCTGGCTTCACCATTCCCATCCCCTCGCTAGGTTCCCTTCTCCAAAAATCACAAGTTGGGGGATGGGGGCGACTTCCCTGCTACCATACCCAGGTTAGTAAAACTCCCAAGTGAAAAGCTGGTAATAGTGACAAGGCCTGAAACTTCCAAGTTTTCCTAACCTGGGTATGGCAGGGGGAGGATTCCCAGGAGCAGGGTTCTGCTCCCCACCCACCCTTGGACCTCGGCTCAGACACACCGCCAGCTGTTTCTTGCACTCTGCACACCACCTATCCTTTCTTTTACCACCTTCTGGGCTGGGGGGCTGCAGGGGGTGGGAGATATCAAAAAGCTTTACTTGGGAGGGTCTTTTCTGGCGGGGCCTGGGAGTAGTCAGGGAGGAACCCAGACCTGGCCAGCCATGGTGGCGAGACTTTGGTTGTTTTAGGATTAGGTACCTGCATTCAGTAAGCACATCTGTTGTTCAGCTGTTTGCATTCTCTTTGTTCATTTCGTTGATTTCCTGTGAGGTTATTCTTAGAGAATTCCAGCCTGTCTGAGCTGTACAAAGGGGGCTGGCGGGCACAGCCCACACCTGGGCAAGAGAACAAGGCGGACAAGGTGACTTAGTGGCAGTGAGAACAACAGGGCAGTGCCAATGAAGACAGAAACCTAGGGAAGATATGGGACTATCTGTCAAACTGTCCCCTTTCCCTGGAAGAACTTCTCTTTGGAGCACTTTGATGAAAGAATTGTTTGTTTGTTGGTTTGTCTGTTCAAAGCCAAAATTCTATGTACTCACCCATCCCCCGCTCCTCTAAGGAATTAATCTGACATATGGAAGTTTTACTAACCTGGGTGTGGCAGGGAGAGAATTTACTGTCCATTAGGGGAGGCGTGATGCGGCGGGGAGGGTGCTTCTGGGAGGATGAGGAAAGGGCAGGGGCGTACCACATGAGTAAAGGACTAGGACGGGAATGGCAAATTTGGGAAAGCTAATGCTTATAGCTTTAGCAGAAATCTTGTTTTCTCCTTCTCTATCATTTTCCTCTCCCTCTCTTTTATCTTTCCTGGTGTGTTAGTCATCACCACAGCAAAGGCTTTTTTCTTCAGAGACCTCAATCTGCTGGTAGCAAGGACTGGACAGTCGTGACAAAACCCCTTCCTCACCTCCCAGCTCTCACTCAGGACAGATTCATTCTGGATTGGAACTGGGAGGTGAGAGTTGGATTCCAATTTAGAAGATGTGGGGCAGTGTCTGGGGTGGGTCTGAGCCGACTCTTCTCCAGGACGGGAGACACTCACATCTGCACCTGCGGTGAAAACAAACACCCAGCCATGGGGCAGAGGGAAGAAGGGAAGGCTTCTGCCCCTGATCCAGCAGCTGAAAGTGAGAAGCTGATAATAGCGACGAGGCCTGAAATGCACTCCACAGTAATCGAGCTGCGTCTGGCTCGAGCCCTCTGGGAAAGGAGGCCACATCCGGCCTGCCAGGCTGCACCATGCAGACGTGGGGTGTGGCCGGTCAGTGTCAACAGCATGTTCCCAACTGCCCCCTGGAGTTGGGGGTGGGAGGGAGGTCCACTCTCCAGGCCACAAGGCCAATCCTCTCCTCTGGAGTGAGGGTGAGAACATCCAAGGCCACCTTTTCCCAGCCCCAGGTCTGTGCAAGGCTCAACTTTCCTGGAGGTGAAGTCCTCAGGAGCCACTACACTAAGGGTAGTTAACAGCCCGCCCTTACAGTGCACTTCCCAAGTGCCAGCACTGTTGAGAGTTTTTGTCTAACTCATCTCATTGAATCCTTATAACAGCCCTACGAGATGGGGATTATCTCCATTTTTCAGATGGGGAGACTGAGGCATGGAAAGGGGGCAGCGCTGGGATTCGAATATAGCAGTTTGGCTCCAGAGCAGTGCCCTTCACTGTTGGCAGGCACTGCCCCGTGTCTCCATAGCACAAGCCAGGGTGGAGATTTGGCCTGCATCATGCACCAAGGAACCCAAATGTTCTAGAGATGTGATCTGTGGATGTTTAGTTGGCACAGGTGATAGCATGGCATCAGAATCAACCATCACCTCACTTGGAACAGGGCGGGAATCTTGTTCAACCTGACACCCTCCTAAGGTTAGGGCTGCTGGGCCTGCAGAGGTTGCCTGGGGTCATGCAGCTAGAAAATGGCAAAGCAAGGATCAGATCCGAGGTCTCCTGGCAGTATCCTGTCAACTGTTCCATATTTTTTTTTTTTGTCCCTGCCGGCCCCCACAAGCCAAAGGCCCCACAGTGGAAGGCGGGGGTGGTGAGTGGCAGGTGTCTGTTGGAGATTTCCTGGGAGAGAGGGGCCGTGTTGACTGATCGCCAGCCCCTGCTCTGGCTCTGGCTCCTCGGTTTCCCCTCTATCTGGTCTTTACCTCCATCGGGTCCACTGTAAAGAGGACTGAGGAGAACTGGAGAGACATTTAGGTTCCGCTCTCCCTGGGGTGAGGGCTGAGCAATGACCCTGAGGGCCCTCTGGCCGGTCTGGGAACCAGTTTAGGCAGGTCTCACCTCGGGGCTCTCCCAGAGCTCAGCGTGGATTAGACTGGGACCAAGCACCCGGCCAGGTCCCAAACGGGAGTCTTTGGCCTGGCACGGAACTACCTGTGGATAAAGGAGCCCGCTGGGCTGTCATCGCAGGTAGTGGCAAAGGCTCTGGATGAAGTGTCCAAACTGGTTTAACACCCTCTTGGTATGCCTCTTATTTTGTGGGTTTATTTCATTCACCTGTTAAGAACCTGCCCTTCCTTAATCTCTGTTCCCTGAAGAATGAATGTCTGGATAGGGGTTTCCTTTGTTTGTTTTGTTTGTTTAAGGGCTGTACTTGTGTCTCCTATGTTGGGCTCAGCTGGTCTGCACTCTGGGCCCCCAGCCCACAGGCCCCCGGCTGGCAAGCTGGAGTTCTAGTGATGTGTGGACCCAGATGCAGAATCATTTCAGCGGTTAGAATATGAGGCCCACTCTTTAGCCCATGTGTGATTAGGGGAACTTGGGATCAATTCCTCGACCCCAGATATTCCTGACTCCACATGCCTGAAGACCCTAAATGCCACCAGTAGATATAAGGTTCCTTCTTCCATCAACTTCTTTTAGACCATTAGTAACCTATTTGTTTATTGTGGCACAAAAATATATAACATGAAATCTACCTTCTTAAAGTTTTAAGTGCAGTACTGTTAACCAAATGCACACTGTTATACAGTAATAAAGATCTCTAGAACTTTTTCATCTTGCATGACTTAAACTTTGTACCCACTGAACAGTGACTCCCTGCTTTTCCCCCTCCAACCCCTGACAGCTACTTTCTGTTTCCAAGAGTTTGAGTACTTCAGATTCCTCATACAAGTGGAATCATGAAGTATTTGCCATTCAGCAACTAGCTGATTTCACTTAGCATAATGTCCTCAAACTTCATTCATGTTGTAGCATGACAGGATTTCCTTCCTTTTTAAAGACAAAATACTATTCCATTGCATGTATGACCACATTTTCTTTATCCATTCATCTGTTAATGGACATTTAGGTTGTCCTGGGCTGTGGACCAGTACTCTCTGTGGCCTGTTAGGAACCAGGTTGCACAGTAGTAGGTGAGCAGCAGGGGAGCAAGCATTACTGCCCGAGCTCTGCCTCCCATCAGATCACCAGCAGCGTTAGATTCTCATGGGAGCAGGAACCCTTGGCTACTGTGAATACTGCTGCAATGAACATGGGAGTACAAATATCTCTTTGCGATTATGATTTCAATTCTTTTAGATAAATACCCAGAACGAGGAATGCTGCTGTATTAGTTCATTCTCGCACTACTCTAAAGAACTACCTGAGACTGGGTAGTTAATAAAGAAAAGAGGTTTAGGCCAGGCATGGTGGCTCACACCTGTAATCCCAGCACTTTGGGAGGCTGAGGTGGGCAGATCACGAGGTCAGGAGTTTGAGACCAGCCTGACCAACATGGTGAAACTCCGTCTCTACTAAAAATACAAAAAATTAGCCAGGCGTGGTGGTATGCACCTGTCATCCCAGCTACTCAGGAGGCTGAGGCAGGAGAACTGCTTGAACCTTGGAGGCAGAGGTTGCAGTGAGCCGAGATCACGCCACTGCATTCTAGCCTGGGTGACAGAGCAAGACTCTGTCTCAAAAAAAAAAAAAAAAAGAAAAGAAAAAGAAAAGAAAGAAAGAAAGAAAAGAGGTTTAATTGACTCGCAGTTCTGCAGGCTATACAGGAGGCATGACTGGGGAAGCCTCAGGAAACTTACAATCATGACAGAAGGCGAAAGAGAAGCAAGCACATCTTCACATGACAACAGGAGGAAGCGAGCGAAGGGAGAAGCACTACGCACCTTTAAATAACCAGGTCTCGTGAGAAGTCTGTCACAAGACAACACTAGGGGGATGCTGCTAAAGCATTAGGTACCAACCCCATGATCCAGTCACCTCCCACCAGGCCCCTCCTCCAACACTGCATGGGATTTGGGTGAAAACACAGAGACAAACTATATCAGTTGCATCATGTGATAATTCTATTTTTAATTTTTTGAGGAACCTTCATTCTATTTTCCACAGCTACTGCACCATTTTACATCCCTACTGACAGTATACAAGGGTTCTAATTTCTCCACATTGTCACCAGCACTTGTTATTTTGGTTGTTTTTTTGTTGTTTTTGTTTTTGTTTTGACAATGGCCATCTTAACAGATACAATGCTCATTGTGGTTTTGATTTGCATTTCCTGAGTGATTAGTGATGTTGGCATCTTTTCATATACTTGTTGGCTATTTGCATAACTTCTTTGGAGAAAAGTCTATTGAAGTCCTTTGCCTGCTTTTTAATCAGATTATTTTTACTTTTGTTGTGTGGTTATTGAGTTGTAGGAGTTTTTAAAACTCTGTATTTTGCTTATTAAGCCCTTATCAGTTATATGGTTTGAAAATGTTTTCTCTCATTCCATAGGTTGCCTTTTCACTCTATTGATTGTTACCTTTGCTGTGCAGAAACTTTTTCATTTGATGTTGGCCCACTTGTCTGTTTTTGCTTTTGTTGTCTGTTTTTGGTGTCATAGCCAATAAATCATTGCCAAATCTAATGCCATGAAGGTTTTCCCTTATGTTTTCTTCTAGGAGTTTTATAGTTTCATGTAACTTATGTTTAGATTTTTAATCTGAGTTAATTTTTGTGTATAGTGTAAGATAAAGGTCTAATTTCATTTTTTTTGCATGTGGTTATCCAGTTTTCCCAGCACCATTTGTTGAGAAGACTGTCCTTTCTCCAATGTGTAGTCTTGGTACTTTAGGTAAAATCATTTGACTGTCTAGGCATAGGTATATTTTGAGGCTCTCTATTCTGTTCCATTGGTCTATATATGTCTGACCTTATGCTACTACCATACTGTTTTAATTACTGTAGCTTGGAATATGCTTTGAAGTCAAGAAGTGTGAGGCTTCCAGATTTGTTCTTCTTCCTCAAGATTGTTTTAGCTATTTAGGGTCCTTTTTAATTCCATAAATTTTAGGATTTTTGCTATATCTGCAAAAAAATGGCATTTGGATTTTGATAAGGATTACATTAAATCTGTAGATCATTTTTGATTATATGCACATTTTAATAATATTAAGTCTTTTAACTCAAGGGTTCCCAACCCCTGGGCTGTGGACCAGTACTGGTTCTTGGTCTGTTAGGAACCTGACCACACAGATCTAGAGATCTGTAGGAGGTGACTGGGTCTAGAGAGTGAGTGAGATCCAGAGATCTGTAGGAGGTGAGCAGCAGGCGAGTAAATATTACTGCCTGAGCTCTGCCTCCGGTCAGATCAGCGGTGGCATTAGATTCTTATAGAAGTGCAAACCCTATTGTGAGCTATACACATGAGAGATCTAGGTTGTGTGCTCCTTACAAAAATCTAATGCCTAGTGATCTGAGATGGAACCATTTCATCCTGAGACCATCTCCACACCCCCACCTCAGTCCATGGAAAAATTGTCCTCCACAAAACCAGTCCCTTGTGCCAAAAAGATTGGGGACCACTCTTTTAACCTATGAAAGCTGTCTTTGCATTTATTTGTGTCTCTTTCATTTCTTTCAGGAATATTTTATACTTTTCACAGTACAAATCTTTAAGCTTATCCCTAAGTATTTTATGCTTTCTGAAGCTATTATAGATGAGATTCTTTTCTTAATTTAATTTTGGATTGTTTGTTGTTAGTGTATTAAAATGCAACTAATTTTTGTATACTCATTTTATATCCTGCAACTTTGCTGAATTTGTTTATTAATCCTAACAGGTCTTTTTGTGCAGAATCTTTAGGGTTTTCCACATGTAAGACCATGACACTTGTGAACAAAGATAATTTTACTTCTTTGCAACTTGGATGTTTTTTATTTCTTTTTCTTGCCTAATGCTCTAGCTAGGATTTCCAGTACTATGTTGAATTGAAGTGGCAGGAGTAGGTATCCTTGCCTTGTTCCTCATCTTACAAAGAGTTTCAGTGGAAAAGGCACTGAAATAACAATCAGTCAATCAACAAATACAAAGTGCTAACTATGATCCAAAGCATCTTGGTTTTTAGTCTTCCTAACTTGCTTATATACTCACTTCATTACTCTGGGCTGTTTTAACCCCTATGAAAGAGGGAGCTGCATTAGATTATAAGAGCCTGTCCAAATTCAGTGCTCCTTCTAGATTTTATGGTTCAAAAAATATTATTTAGTACCTACTAGGCATTTAACCAAGGCAAAGTATAAGAAAAGAAATATTAAATTCTCAATAAATCAACAACATATAACCAAGCATTTATATACAAGGTGCTAGGCAAGAAGTATTCTTGTTTCTTGCCTGGGGGAGTTTACAATATGTAAGAAAGGTAAGACATGTATATATGGGAAATACAGTATCAGTAAGAGAGACGACAGTGCCATTCAAGAAGTCAGGGCATGCTTCATTGCCAAGTGAAGGACACAGAAACAATCTTTAGGTAAAAGCAGTTAGCAAAGTAAGGGATATAGTGAGACTTATTCTCAACAAACAGGTAGAAAAGACATTGCCAAGATGAATGACATCATGATGAATCAGATCAGGAATCCAGAGAAGAGAACTGGCTGGAATCGTTGGCGATGGATATTGGAAAGGCTGTGTGCATGGTGAACATTTGCTTCCATTGGGCTCCCCATTCTCCCTTATTTTGGAAACTATCCTGATTTCTTTCTAGCAAACATTCCTTCCTCTTCATCAGCCCATGAACTGCAGGTGGAAGCACCACATTCCTTCCCTATCCCCCAACCATAAGATTGGTCCAGGGATGGTTCTGGGACCCAATCATAGCCAAGGAACACCTGGTAGGTCTGCTGGGGCTATTAAGAAAAAGGCAACTTATCCTTCTCACTGGGCTTGAATCTGCAGCCCATTTTGCCTGCAAACCTCTTGCCACCAGGTGTGTAGGGTCTACGAGTGGAGCCAACATGGAAAAAGCAAAACCAAGAGATGAAACCAGATCCTAGTGACTTTAGGCAAGACCCTGAATCAAGCCATTCCTGAAGCCAGATCGACCCAACATTCTGTTGCAAGGTGGGCCTTGAACTAGATTTGGGTGGATGGAAATGAATAGAGAGGGTAATCCATGGAGATTGTGCCACAAGAACTAGGGCATGTTGATGAGAGAAGGATGTGGTATCCACAGAGCTGTGCAGAAACTGCTTGAGAGAGAAGGTCTGAGTGGACAGTGTGCAAAATACCTTGCAAGATAACACCTATTTTTATTTCTTTGAGTGAGTTTATCTATTTGGACAAATCCAGTGGGATTGCTCAGGAGTGGCATGTAATGGAAAGACATAGGGAGGGAGACAGAAAGGGCTCTAAAAATAATAGAATAACAGCAAATATTTGCTGAACACTACATGCTAGGTACTGTAGTAAGCATTTTTTCCATTGAATTCTTTCAACAGACCATGAGGTACTATCACATCTCCATTTTACAATGGGGAAACTGAGGCACTAAGAAGCTGTCCAAGGTGGCCTATTTAATAAGTGCCAGAGCTGATATTTTAACTTGAACCCCCAGGCTGTCTGACTAGAGCCTGCATTCTTAACCTACCTCTCCTGCCTCTGCAGACATGGCCTCTGCCTTGGGGCAGCCAAAGGCCAGCATGGTAGTGGGGAAGGAGAAGGGGCCAGCTATGGCCCAGTGGGGCCACAGGAGAACACAGAAGCCAAATACTTTTCCCCAGGGTGACCTGGATTTGATTATTTGTTCATTTTCACTCAGGTTTTCAAAACAAAAAAAATCCTTTCAAAAAAAGCTGTTAGACAAATGCTGAAACTCTGACTTGCCTGCCCCTGCTTAGCAGCCGTCATTGGAACCAGGGGAAGGCTCCGGCTGGCTGCTTCTGGTCAGGCCTGCCAGCCTCCTGGGCTGGCTGAGGACACTCACAGGGGGAGCAGGTTCCTCAAGACAAGCCCCCTTCGCTGGCCCTGGCTTGCTCCCTCCTCCCTCCCTGTTTCTTCCACCTCTATGTCCCCTCAGGAAAAGGACTGCCTCAGGAAAAGGAAGAAGAACGTTTTTTTAAAAAAGAAGTTTAATGAAACCAAACACTTGTATTTCCAACTGTTGACATTGGATTTGTGCTTCTCCAACTCTGCCATTTGGGACAAGTCTTTCTCCTCCTCTCTTCACCCGATGGTGTAATGCAAACAGACCATAAAAAAATAAACTTTCCCCCCCAAATATTATCTTAGGCCTCATTTTATCATGCTTCCTTGAGCTGTCTCTGTAAAAGGGAAGAAAAAAGAATGTGGGTTTTATTTTGCACCAGGCTGGATGGAGAGGGCCCTATAGCTGGCTCTTCCCGGTGTGGACTCTCTCCTTTGACTTGTAGTCTCCTTCCCAGAGCACTCAATGGCTGTTCCATTTCCATTTGTGCCTCACCTAAGTCCCCCACATCAATTCTCCAGTTCTTGTCCATTCACCTGCAAAATGGGCTAGTAACACCTACCTACAAGGTTGCTGCAACACAAAGGGACTCAGAACACAGGGTGGGTACAATGCAAGGGGAGGCGGTGGGCTCTGATCTAACTGCAGAGAATATGCCCCTGCCTATATGCAGTCTTGCTCCACTTAAAAGCAAAACAAACCAACAAGTGAAAACACTCTGTGATGGCCAAAACAAAACACAACTGCAAGGTGAATTTGGGCTTGAAGCTACCTGTTTTCAACTCCACAAGGACTAAGTGAGACAATATTTGAGAGAGAGGCCTTAAAATCCACATTCCCTAGAGTGGAAAATGCCCACAATTTACCTCCCAAGGTGAGCGAGCATGAGGACCTTCCCTCCTTGAAGGTGGGCTCTGATGGGATGGGGAGATGGGAAGAAAAACTGAGATTCACAGGGCCTGGGGTGACCTCTCAGGAGGTCAAAGGACCTGGGGAGAGAAGGCTGGGCCAATGGGGCCCAGGTTGGCCTTTACAACAGTTCGACAACATTCAGATCTTAGCAGCTAGTACCTGGATGTGACAAAGCTTTGAATTCTGAAGAAACAAACAAACAAAAAATCGGCGTTTACCCTGATGGTCCCATTTGAACTGCATCACTGGTAACCAGAGTAGAACGGGAGACATTTCAAATTGGAATTTTGCCATTCTGAAACCCCAAATAAATGAATGGGTCTAGGCTGAATCTTGGAATTAAACATCTATGGTTATTATTAAAATAATAATTATTTTAAAAATGATTACACGTTCTGGAGAACAAAGGCACTACCACCTATGATGTTGTCTTGCCAAAAATAATCAAACCCACATTGGATCAAGCCTATAGATCCAACTAGCAATATACAGGAAATACAGGGGCCAGAGGAACACATCAACAGCACCATGGGGGTGCAAGTGGCAAAATCCACGCTGTGGGAAACTCTACCAATGATCCAGTTCTTATACCACATACATTCACAAGGGGAAAGGAGTGCAGTAAAGGGGAAGTCTGTACATTAAAAGAGACTTTAAAATATTTTAAAAGTAAAACTAAACCACAGTGTTGAAGAATGCACATGTGGACTGATAATGGCATGAGGAAAGGAAGGAGGGTGTTTCCATAAAAGGCAAGTAAGTGGTCACCTCTAGAGGGCAAAGAGGGAGGGGTGAGGAAACAGTCTTTTTCTATTGCTTATAAGAGAATACCTGAAACTGAGTAATTTATAAAGAAAAGGAATTTATTTCTTACAGTTACAGAGGCTGAGAAGTTCAAGGTCAAGGCACCATGTCTGGCAAGAGACTTCTTGATGGTAGGCACTTTCGGCAGAGTCCTGAAGTGGTACAGAGCATCGCATGGCAAGGGGGCTGAGTGCTAGCTCAGGTCTCTCTTCCTCTTCTTATAAAGCCGCCAGTCCCACTCCATGATAGCCCATTAACCCATTAAGCCATTGGATAACCTTCACTTTTTAATGATTTATTAACTTATACATTTCTTTTCTGTGTCTGTGCTAATTTCTTTTTTTTATCATAGAAATTTTTTTTTTTAAGTACATGCCCCTGATTCTTCCTTTACTCCTAGTCCCACAAATTTGGAGCCCTTTTGACTATCAGCTGCCAATTTCTGGGTTCTAAATTCTGCCCAGCTTTCTATCCTCCTTTTCCTAGATTACCTCCTGATTATATTTTATATCAATCATAATGAGTTGTTATGCTATAGAAACAAATAACCCCAAGATCTCAGTGGCTTAAAACAAAGGTTTACTTCTTGCTTATGCTACATGTCCATCATATCTCAGCAGGGGGCCTCTGCTCACCCTTGTTGCTCACAGACTTAGGCTAACAGAGCAGCCACCTCCTCTGATATCCTCAGGGTCTAGGACAGGACTGATTGTCCATCAAATGGTTTGGCATGGAACTGACACATGTAACTTCTGCTCACAATCCATTGGCTAGACTGGTCATGTGGAACCATCCAACCACAAGGAGGAGGAAGTGCTGTGTTGTAAATATGCCCAGAAATATTTGGTTGGTATACATTAATAAAGCAGTCCTTGCTTTTTATGGAACTGATGTACACAAGTTTCAGTTTAGTAAAATAATACCAGTTCCCAACAACTAGTTCAAATTTCAGTCACCACAGTATATTAACTATAATTGCATAAAGTGCAAACTTCATTGCCTGCTTGCCAGTCCACAAATTATGACATAAACAACAGATGCACATCATGATGAACCAATCACATCACTTCTTTCAAAGCCTGTCCATGATTAGTCATTGCACATCTGTTATTCAGTTCATGCCCAGACAGCAAAATGTGAAGTTGTGTTGCTTCCTTGTCTTCCAGTGATAAATCCATGTGACGAAAATGTTACAAAATTGGATCATTGATAGAGGGTAAGCTAACAAAAATAAAAATGCAACAAAGAAACAGAATGTGATAACGCTGGCAGTAAACTGTATGTGATTAGACTGAAGATTTGAAATTGGCAAGAGCAGAGCAAAGATCAGATGCACCATGGCCTGCATGGAGCTATGGAACAAACTGCACTGGAAAAATCCAATGTGTATTAAAAACAAGGTAATGTTGCTTCATCTTTTAGTTTAAATTACAATACGAACAGAAAGCTGCTTATGCTTTGAGAGTTTTCCACTTTGGATTGAAGACTGTAATATTTCAAAATCCGAAGTAGTTTGGCTTGCATCCTGGCCAAGGCATTGATCTTAGTTGCCACATTGAGAGAAAATGGTAATTACAAGGATACTGAAGAACAATCTTTTACTGCCAGTAAAGGCTTGTTTCCCCATTCCAGAATTTAGCATGAACTGATTAATGTCAAGCTACTAATGAAGCTGCTAGCACAGGTAAGGATGTAGCTGGGAAATTTGCATCCAGATCCCAAGAAAATGAAGATGTCCCAGTGGAAGTGGCACTGGCAAAAAACTTCATCTTCAAGGAATTCTTACAGATACTTTGTGACATTGCAAGAGCAAAGGATAAAACATCACGAGCTGACTTAGAACTAGACTACACTTAGAACAAAGTACAATTCACCAAGGCATAGAAAAGTTGCTCCAGCTGTATCATAAGCTATACAGCAAGGGAAAAAAGGCAAGAACTGGGCAAACGATGTTTGATATGTGTTTTACAAAGAAATAAAACACCTTAATTCTCAATGTTTCTAATGTTTTAAATTACAATGTAATAAATAAATATTAGTTTTGTTAATTTTTCATTTCCCTATGCATTTATAACCAACAGTAAGAGAATGTTTAATGTTTTGACAAAAATGTTTAAAGGTCACAGAACAACTGTAATTCTTCCCACTCATTATTAAGATTGCTTTGCGGGGTTTCAGCTTACACAGTCATTTTAAGGGTCTTGCACTACTATGCAGAACAAGGACTTCCTGTATACATAACTGGTTTATGTGGAATTAGATTCCAATTTCCCCATGTCTGTCTGTGCCAATTCACTTGCACGAAGTGTGAGAAAACTCCTGGAAAAAAGAATTTGAGCCATAGGGTTAGGTAGGAATAGGGATTCCAGGTATAGTTTGGAGGCTATTAAACCCTAACCCGATCCAGCCACCTTGATGGCCTATGTGTGACCCTGAGTGAGAAAGAGCTTTGTAGATAAAATGAGACCAACTGCACCCACATAGAGCCCACCACTCTGCTGTGGGATCCAGAGAGAAGAATGTCTACTATGCAGAGGAATGATGATTTTTCATTTACTGTATGGAGGTGGGGTGCATAGATATATCAAGCTACAACCGAAATAAAGACTCAAAACCTGGTTTGGGCTGAGCATCCATGGGACCTCCCAGAGCCATCTAGGCCTTCTGACAAGGGTGAAGCTCCCAGAACCTATCTGATGCCCAAGAGCAACAGTGCTGGTGGGAGCCTCTGCTCCGGGGAACAGAGAGGAGGCCATCAACACTGGGGTATAAGCAGCAGCCTCAGAAGAGGGTGGAGAGCAGTGGCCAAGCAGCAGTGTGATCTGTTGAGAATGTGTGGGCTCCTGATGGTCACTCAGGTGTTCTGGGGAGGAAGAAGGGTAGGGTCAGTGTGGAGAGTCCTGCAAGGGGGCTGAGGTTCTGAAGTTATATTTAGTGGGACCTCTAAGCTCAGGAAATTTACACTATGTCAATGTACTATTTTTTCATGCTGGCAGTGAGGCCTGGGAACATTAGGACTGTTTATATAGGTAGGGTGGCTATATAATTTATTGTTCAAACTGTGGATATTTTAAAAGTAAAAAGCATTGCTACTAATAATAATTAAATCTCTTGGTAATGAAAGTCACAAATGGATTGTCCCAGCCAAACCAGTCTGTAGGGTCGTCTTAGTTACAGATGCAATGCAGGTAATTGTGAATTAGAAGTCAAATCAGAATTAGTAAAAATGAGTGAATTTGCTGGCGTTGCTGCAACTGGTGGTGCAGGCAGAGCTCCCTGGAAGTGGACTCTGAGATAGAGATGAGCGTGCAGGACACTTACTAGACAGTGCACCCAGGATCAACATCTGTGGAAGAGAAGGGAGAAAAACAGGATTGGGCAAAAGGAGATGCTGGAATGTCCGTCAGTCTCATCAAAGGCCTCAGCTGACCCCATGGGGAACTCTGGGCCGGGATGACCTGCAGAGCTGCCCCAAGTTGGGGTGAGGCGGATGGGCCTCCATTCTCCACATCAACCAGTCTTGGAGTTGGCTGCCCCAAGCGCTCTCTCCAGCGGAGAGTAGGTTTCTGGAGAGTGCTGACAGGTGGCAGGACTCCCAAAAGTCCTGAAGAGGGGTCAGGGCGGTATATCACAGCATCCACAGCCCTAAAGGAGAGGAGGGTCTGAATTAAAAATATTTGTATAAAGGTATGTACTTTAAGGTCAGTCATTAGTCAAATCCTGCCAGAGATCCTGCGGCATCTGTTTTGAAAAAGAGGTGAGAGTTGATGGAATTAGCATGCTAGATGCTTATATGCAAATGGTGTTACCAAAAAGGGGGACTTAGTTTCTCAAATCAGTAAAATAGCACCAGTCTTGTTGGTACTACTTTGAAAACTTTTTCCCTAGGTAAACTTCTCCCCAGCTCTATTTGGTAATATCTCTATTTAAGACATGCACGTCAGGCTTACTATGTTCCAGGCACAGTCTGAAGCACCACAGAAGTATTAATCCACTTCATTCTCATAACAAAACTATGAAGTAGGCATTACAGACAAGGAAACAGAGACCCCTGCGGCCAGGTCATCTGCCTCAAGTGGTGGTGCCAGCATTTGGACCCAACTATCACATCTCTGGAGACTCTGCTTTTCATCACGCCACGCTGGCTCTCTGGTCCACCATTTAATTTAGTAAGTACTATATCATTGCAATAAAATGTAACAAGTATCCAACTGACGGCTCCTGTCAGTTGCCATACTCAATCTTTGAAGAAAATAAAAATCTCTGCAGTGATACCAAGAAGTAAAATAATAATAACAGAAATACCTAACGTGTTGAGGTTTGACTGTGTGCCAGGCACTGTACTAGCAGCCATCCATGCAGCACACCTCTTTACTATGCAGAACGCTTCTTGCTGGCCTTGAAGGAGATTCTTATTTAATTGGGAAGTGAGACCAGAAACAGTTACATAACCATATGCAAGGCAGATGTGATTAACAGCTCTTATGTGCGAGACAGGCTGCCACTTGGCAAAGTGGTCAGAGAGGGACAGTCGGGGTTCAGATCCAGGGGATTTAGAAACACTGAAAAAAATTATGGGGGGCCCTTCCCCATTATTAAAAATAAGTGATAAACAACAAAATTATAGTAGAGACGTCCAAGAAAGTTCATGTCTTTCCCATTATGATTATTTCAGTACCTTTAAAAGAAAATTTCTCAGAACAAATTCTTGCCAAACAATGCTTTTAGTGGCTCATGCTTTGCTGGTGCAAACTCTAGGGTGATTTTCAGTTAGTGTAATTCAGCCCTGAAGAAAGAAGAGCTTACTGTGGACCCATCAAGTCAGAATGCTTCATGGACCTCAAAGACAGTGGGATTAAGAAAGGAGAGAAATGAGGAAAGGGTATGTCCAGAGGGAGGAACAGGGAGGAACTGAGAACACTGTCCTCGCTGAAACACAGGGAGTGTGCAAGGGTGCACCTAAGCTGGGCAGGTGGATTAGGGCCACATTTAAAGGCCTTGATTTTCTGGTCATTATGGGCTTGTAATATGTCCCATAAGCCGTGGAAATCTATGGAAGGGTACTGCAACGTTGTCCCTGCCATTGTCTCTCCTTCTGGTAATCTGAACACCCAGGCAGCCAAGGTGCTCAAAGATCTCTGAAGCAGAGCTCCAAGCAGAAGGGGTCTGGGATCCTTGGCCACCCCATAGGCAGCTCGCCTATACTGTGGCTCTGACACTGCGGTTACTGTAAACTCAGGGACTTCCTCATTGCTCAGTTGCCCTTCCAAGTGGACCTTACCAACTATAGGTTTTGGAGCGCTGCCTAGAGTTGAGGGCTGACCCTAAGGGGCCCTAGGCCTCCCTCTATCCTACTGCCCAACCATTCTTCTGTGGTCTTGCAAACAGCATTCCATCAGGTATAAGTGCTTCAGCCATCTTGGTTTCATCTTTCCGTCCATCCTCTGCTGAACTGTTAAAGCATTTTATTCCACAAACAAATCTGATCTTGCAACTGCTCTGACCTGAAGCTTGCTGCGAGGCGGAAGAATGGCAGGAATGCACTGGGATCAGTGTTACTGTGGGTGCATTGCAAGAGAAGGGCTGGGGTTTGGCTGTAGCATCAGACACTGGAGGCAGACCCAAATTCTTAAAGACCCAAGGCAGCAAGGCCATGTCTCCGGCTCTCTTTCTCCCAGGAACAAGAGGATCATGATCAAAGTTCAGGAAGGTGCTTCACAGAGTTTTTCCCCTGTCAAGGAGTTTTAAGCTGCTGGTTTAAATTGCTGCCCTATGAAGAATTTCCAGATTATTGGTGGGGCTTTCTTTTTCTGAAGAAAAATTTCAAACATTGTTTTTCCACCTTAGTTTTATGCATTCAGGTCAAAGTTTCTGGCTCCTCTTTTTGGTAGAATGAAATATCCCAACCTGGCTGAATTCAGGATGGAAATGTTTGTGGAAATTTTGGCCTGGCCCCGCTAAGAGGAGCATGTGGCTAGAGAGGCCCCCAAAACCCAGAGGAACTGGCTACCGACCACCAGCGGGCTTGGTCATGTGTGCATCTGGTCAGACAGCAATTTTTCCTCCCTGGCTTTAGTTCATGCTTTCTGGTTTCACAATATGTTCCTGTCCCTCAAGCCCTTCCCAGTCCTTTCCATGAAGGCTTCCACAAGCTCCTCCAGGCCACAGTGGCTTGTATCTGCTCATACAAGAGTCAGACCATGTACAGTATGATCCAGGACTTAGTTGAACATTCTCGCTGCTTACCAGTGAGCCTCCTTTCCCTATGAAGATGGAAAGCTTGCTGAAAGCAAAGAGCATGTTTTGTCAGCATTGGGCTAGTATACAGTGTAGGTGCATAAAATATTAATTATACTGATTAAAAGATGGGTCAGCCAAGGCCTTTCCCCAGGATGTTGATCTAATACATACACACGCACACACACACACACACACACACGATGGAAAACATATTTACTGGATTCTTCCCAGAGACATGAAGGGGAAGCAGTAAACTCTGATCTATCTCATGAGAAGCAAAGTGTGGCTGGGAGAGATGCTCAAGGACTCCCAATAGACAGTGGCAACACATTTTTTCCTAAGGGGTTGGTAAGTTTTGCCCAGAGCCAAACTGATTAGGAAGACAGAATGAAGACTTGGCTACTCTTTCCCTTCACCAGGCAAAGCTCAGCATGACCTTTAAATGCATGTGCCCAGATTTGTCTGAAGAGCGTTGTCTTTAGTCTGTTTTAGCTGCTATAACAAAATACCATAAACTGGGTAGTTTATAAACAGAAGAAATTTATTTCTCACAGTTCAGGAGGCTGGGAAGTTCCAGATCAAGGCATGAGCATGTTTGGTGTATGCTTATGTCGAATAGGAGTGGTGAAAGTAGGCATCATTGTCTTGTTCTAGTTCTTAGAGGAAAGGCTTTCAGCTTTTCCCCATTCAGCATGATGTTAGCTATGTGTATGTCACACATGGTCTTTATTATGTTGAGGTATGTTCCTTCTATGCCTAATTTGTTGATAGTTTTCATCATGAAGGATGTTGAATTTTATGATATGATTTTTCGCATCTACTGAGATGGTGGTTTTTGTCCTTAATTCTGTGGATGTGATGTATCACATTTATTGATTTGTATATGTTGAATGAGCCTGGCATCCCTGGGATAAATCCCACTTAATCATTATGTATTATCTTTTTGATGTGCTGTTGGATTTGGTTTGCAAGGTTTTGTTGAGAACCTGTGCATCTATGTTCATCAGGATATTGGCTTGTAGTTTTCTTTTTTTGTTGTTGTGTCTGTGTCTGGTTTTGGTATGAGGATAATGCTAGCTTTGTAGAATGAGTTAGGAAGAATTCATTCCTCTTTAATTTTTTGGAATAGTTTGAGGAGAATTGGTGTTAGTTCCTCTTTATAAGTTTGGTAGAATAAAGCTTCATTGCTTTATTCTACCCAGTCCTGGACCTTTCTTTGCTGGGAGACTTTTTCATTACTCCTTATGGTTTGTTCAGGTTTTCTGTTACTTCCAGATTCCATCTTGGTAAGTTGCATGTGTCCAGGAATTTTTCCATTTTATCTAGATTTTCCAGTTTGTTATCTTGTAGTTGTTCATAATAGTCTTTGAGGGTTTTTTTTTGTATTTCTGCAGTATCAGTTGTAATATTACCTTATTCATTTCTGATTTATTTTACTTTTTTTGAGTCTTCTCTTTTTTCTTGGTTAGTATAGTTCATTAACTTTGTTCATCTTTTCAAAAAACAACTTTCGTTGGTCCTTTTTTTTTAGTCTCTATTTGGTTTAGTTCTGCTCTAATCTTTATTATTTCTTTCTTCATGCAAATTTGGGGTTTGGTTTGTTCTTGCTCTTCTAGTTCTTTGACATGCATCATTGGGTTATTTATTTGAAATCTTTCTACTTTTTTAAATGCAGGCATTTATTGCTATAAACTTCCCTCTTAGCACTGCTTGCTATATCTCACAGGTTTGGGTATGTTATGCTTCCATCTTCATTTATTTAAATATTTTTAAATTTTATTTATAATGTCTTCCTTGACCCATTGGTTGTTCAGGAGCATGTTGTTTAACTTCCATGTATTTGTACTGGTCCCAAAGTTCCACTTTGTTATTGATTTCTAGTTTTGTTCTACTGTAGTCTGAAAAAATACTAGATATGACTTTTGATGTTTAGGAGAATTTTTGAGACTTATTTTGTGGCACAACATATGGTCTATCCTGGAGACTGTTCCATGTGCTGATGAGAAGCATGTGTATTCTGCAACTGTTGAATAAATGTTATGTAGATGTCTGTTAGGTCCATTTGGTTTAAAGTACAGTTTAAATCCAATATTTCTTGGTTGATTTTCTGTCAAGATCATCTGTCTAATGCTGAGAGTGGAGTGTTGAAGTCCCCAACTATTATTGTATTAGAATCTATCTCCCCCTTTAGATCTGATAAGATTTGCTTTCTATATCTGGGTGCTCTGGTATTGGGTGCATATATATTTAGAATTATTAAATCCTCTTGTTGAATTAATCTCTTTATCATTATATAAATGACCTTATTTCTTTTTACTATTTTTGACTTAAAGTCTTTTTTATCTGATGTAGGTATAGCTATGTCTGCCTGGTTTTGGTTTCTATTTGCATGAAATACCACTTTCCATCCTTTCACTTTCAGACTATATGTGTCTTTACAGGTGAAGTGAGTTTCTTATAGCGTATAGTTGGGTCTTGCCTTTTACAATTTTAATCCATTCAGCCAGTTTGTATCTTTTTGGTAGAATATCTTATGCTTTTACATTCAAGGTTATTGTTGCTATTTGAGGACTTATTTCTGTCATTTTGTTGTTTTCTGGCTGTTTTGTATAACCTGTGTTCCTTTCTCTCATTGTTTATCAATTTGATTTGGTGTTTTTTTGTGTGTGGTGGTAACATTTGAATTCTTTCTCTTCCTCATTTGTATGTTTGTTCTACTAGTGAGTTTTATACTTCTGTGTGCTTTCATGATGGTAGATATTGTTCTTCTGCTTCCAGGTGATGGACTCCCTTGAATGTTTCTTGTAGGGCTGGTCTATGATTTCCCTCAGTTTTGCTTGTCTGGAAAATATGTTATTTCTTCTTTATTTTTGAAGGAAAACTTTGCTGAGTATAGTATTCTTAGCTACTAATGTTTTTCCTTCAGCACTTTGAATATATCATCCCATTCTCTCCTAGGCTTTTACTGAGCAATACCCTCTTATATGTAACTAGATGCTCTTCTCTTGCTGCTTTTAGAATTCTTCCTTTGTCTTTGACTTTTTGACAATTGACTATAATGTGCTTTGGAGAAGACCTTTTTGGGTTGTATCTATGTGGGATTCCATGAACTTTCTATATCTGGATGTCTAAATTTCTTGATAGACTTAGAAAGTTTTCAGGTATTGTTTTGTTAAATAGGTTTTCTGAGCCTTTGTCCATCTCTTCTCCCTGAGAAAATCCCAAAACATGAATATTTGGTCAGTTTATAGTGTTGCTTCATATATCAGTACTCTTTCTTCATTCTCTTTTATTCTCCCCCCACTTTTTTATTTGGCAGGGGAGGGGTCTGATTGGATTGTTTCAAAAGACCTGTCTTCAAGATCAGAAATTCTTTCTTCTACTTGATCTAGTCTATTTTTGAAGCTCTTAATTGTATTTTTTATTTCATTCATTGAATTCTTCAAGGATTTGTTTGGTTCTTTTTTATATCTATCTCTTTGATGAATTTCTTATTCATATCCTGAGTTGTTTTCTGCTTTCTTTGTACTATTTATCTCTGTTTTTTTGTATCTCACTGAGCTTCTCTAATATCATTATTTTGAATTCTTTTCTAGGCATTTTATAAATTTCTTTTTCACTGGAATCTGTTGCTGGAGAATTATTGTGTTCCTTTGGAAGTGTCATATTTCCTTGCTGTTTCTGTTTCCTGTGTTGTTACATTGATATCTGTGCATCTGGTGTAATAATAATTTCTTCCAATTTTTTGAATTGGCTTTCATGGGGAAGACTCTTTCCTATAGATGTATCGCTGGTGTTGGTTGGGTAGAGTACATTAGCTTTGGTTCTGGGTGCATGCAGGTGTGTATTCTCTGTATGATTTCTTTGGCTGTAAACAGTGTCAGTGACGTCTGTGATTTCCTCAGTGACTTAGGCTGTGGTTGTTAGCAGAGGCCATGGTGAGGCTTTGCTGGAGACTGAGGTGCCAGCATACCTGAGTAGTGACAGTAGTGGACCAAATGTGCCTGTCCTTGAGTTTCCAGGTAGTATACATGGACACCACTGTTAGTGGGCCCAAGTGAGCTGATTCTTGAGCTTTCAGACAGCGTATTCAGCTGCCATTAGTGGCAGTGGTGAGCCAGGCAGATGGGAAAGTCCTGCGTCCCCTGGGCAGCATGTGATGGCAATAATGGTGGTGGAACAATCCTGACATTCCCAGGTGGAAGGTGCTGGTGTTAGTAGTGGCAGCAATGGGCTGGGTGGGCCAGTCTCTAAGGCCCCAGGTAGCATGTGTGAGTTGGTGCCAGCAGTGGTGGCAGGCTGGGTGGGCCCATCCTCAGGCCCTAGGAGGAGTGCACAGATCCCCGCAGTGGTGGATGGGGTGAGATGATTCCCAGGTCCCCAGGAAGCATGCTTGGGCACTGAGAGGGGTGGTGCCAACTGGGATGGGCCTGTCCCCAGGCCTACATGGGTGCAGGCTGTAATGGGCAGGGTAGGGAAATGCCCCCATCCCCAGGCAAAGTGCTTGGATGGTGGCAGCGGATGGGGAGACCCTGTCCTCAGGGTATGTATAAGTGTGCTGCAGCCCTGCTGCTGGGGGTTGGGGTTGCTGTCAGTGGCAGTGCCCCCAAGCAGGTGACTCTCAGGTGCTGGAGAGCATGACATTCAGTTCCCTTTGTCCTGGGGTAGCCTCCCCAGTGAGCTGCAAAGTGCAGGACACTAGGTGTGCTAGAGTGTTGGTGCCCCTGTCATACTGCTGGGTCCAGCTGGCTTCGTGCCACTGCAGTCCTCTGGGTGGATGTAGGACGATGTCAGTGGGGCTCTAGGGACGTGAAGACACAGGAGCTGTTGGACCCCAGGACAGGATGCAGTCTGATGGGGTCTGGGCTCTCAAAATGGTGCTGTGCTGCAGCTGTTTGGTCTTAGGGGTGTATGAACTCACCCACCATAAGCTCCCTCTCTGAAGTAATGCCATTGCATGGATTCCAGGCAGCTCCGTATACTGGACTCAAGGCCTGCAATGAGTCTTTATTGAAACACACTATGTGCCTAGTCTCAAGGTAGGCACCGTAGAAAGGAAAAAAGCAGAGGCAGGAATGGCAGGAAAGGGCCCACACTGTGGATTTCAGTCCTACACCCTGCTCATCCCTCCCTGCACAAGCTCTCACTGAGGCGTAAGCTCTTGCCTAACTGCATTCACTGTAGTATAGCCCCCGGAGTGACACCAGTCACATGGACAGCCCTTGTTTTCAGCAAGAACAAGTTATCAAGATTGAGCTAGCAAATCTTCAGGGAAGACAACCTGGTCCTAACTCTGTCATAACATTTTTCTTTGGTGATGAAGCATCGCTGGGTTTGCTGAAAGCTCATTCAGTGTTGCTAACACTCAAGCACTCAGGCATTTCTCAGGTCTAGGCAGAGGATTAGGGTGGGGAGTAGGCAGGCAGTTCTTGGCCAATTAGCTCAGAGGCACAGCTGTGCTGTTGAAGTCTATGCTCCCTACACTGTATCTTACAAGTAGAGTTGTTAGAATACTATGCATAAAATTGTAGATTCTGGAGTCAGACTGCCCTGAGTTCATTTCTAGGCTCTGCCATTTGCTGGCTATGTGACCTGGGCGAGCCTCAATTTTTAAGCTATTAGTAAAGTGATACTTTGCTTCCTGCTTAACTTGGATATAGTCCAATTTATCTTATTTTCTTTTGCAGATTGTGTTTTTGGTTTTGTATCTAAGAAATATGGCCCAAGGTGTCTTAGTCCAATTTGGGTTGCTGTAACAGTATACATGAGATTGGGTAATTTATAAAGAAGAGAAATTTACTTCTTATAGTTCTAGAGACTGGGAAGTCCAAGATCAAGGCAAC
The DNA here is from genome assembly GCF_000951045.1 of Mandrillus leucophaeus. NCBI lineage: Eukaryota > Metazoa > Chordata > Mammalia > Primates > Cercopithecidae > Mandrillus > Mandrillus leucophaeus. The sequence goes on along the minus strand of NW_012101921.1, from coordinate 4,936,569 downwards.
AACAGGTTTGGTGTCTGGTGAAGGCCTGGTTTCCACTTCCAAGATGGTGCCTTGAACACTGTATTCTCCAGAGAAAGGAACATTGTTGCTCACATGGAAGAAGAGTGGAAAAGCAAAGGGAGAGAACCTACCCACAAAGGCCCTTTTCAAGAGGCATTAAACCCATCTATGAGGGTGGAGCCCTTGTGGCCTAATCACCTCTCAAAGGCCCACCAATACCATTACATTGTCAATAAATTTCAATCTGAGATTTGAAGGGAATATACATTAAAACCGTAACACAAGGTCACAAACAATTTATCCTATATTTCATGCTAGATATTGTAGAGTCTAAGGTTTATATTTAGGTCTGTGATCTATTTTTAGTTTTGAATATGCTACAAGGTAAGGAGGGTAGTGAGAGGTTCCTCCTCTCTCTTTTTGTCTTTTTCCTCCCTTTCATCTTTTTCTTTCTTTTTTTTTTTGAGTATATGAACATGTAATTGTTTCAGTACCATTTATTGAAACGGACATTCTTTCTTCATTGAATTACCCCTGCACCTTTGTTGAAAGCCAATCAACAGTATATTTATGGATCTATTTTGGGACCCCCTATTCCGTTCTACTGATCTACACATCTGTTCTTTGGTCAAGAAGACTATCAACTTTGTCTTTCTTTATAAAAAATGTATTGGTAATCCTAGGTCATTGGTACTTTCATATACATTTTATAATGGACTTATTAATTGTTACAAAGAGAGCCTACTAAAATTTCACATAGAATCTATAGACAAATTTGGGGAGAACTGACATCTTGACAACATGGAGTCTTGTAATCTGTGAACACAGTATATTTCTCCATACATTTATGTCTTCAACTTATTTCAGCAATATTTTGTCATTTTCAGTGTATAGGTCTTGCACATCTTTTGTTAAATTTATTCCTAAGTATTTTTGTCATTTTTGTAAATTAATGGTTTTCAATTTCATTTTCTAAGTTTTTGCTGCAAACTAATAAAATATAAAATCAAATTTTATATATTCACCGTGTAACATGTGATCTTGCTAAATTCATTAGTTCTAATTGTAGTTTTGTAGATTCTTTAGAATTGTTTGCACAAAAAAATTATCGCCTGCAAATAGACACAATTTTACTTCTGTCTTTCTGATCTTTAAAAGCTTTATTTCTTTTTCTTGCCTTAGTGTAATGGCTGGGACTGATAGTACAATGTTGCATAGAAGTTGTAAGAATGGGCATCCTTGCCTTATTTCCAGACTTGCTAGGAAACCGTTCCATATTTCATCATTAAAGATGCCCTTTATCAGGTTGAAGAAGTTCTTTTCTGTGCTAGATTGCTGAGAGTTTTTATTGTGAACATATATTAAATGTTGTCAAATACTTTTTCTGCATCTATTGAAATAATTGCATGGTTTTTCTACTTTATTCTCTTAATGGGGTATATTATATTAATTTTTTGAATATTAAACCAACCTTGTATTCCCAGGATAAGTCTCCCTTGCTCATGATGTTTTATTCCTTTTAATATATTGTTGGATTTAATCTGCTGATATTTTTGTTATAAATTTTAGCATCTGTGTTCATGAGGGATGTTGGCCTGTAGAGTTCCCTTTTGCGATGTCTTTGTCATGCTTTGGTATTAGAGTTTTGCTGGTACCATAAACCAAATTGGGAGGTGTACCCTGTCCTCCTCTAGTTTTTAAAAGTTTGTGAAAGTTTGATATTATCTCTTCTTTAAATGTTTGATAAAATTTATCAGTGAATTACCCGGGCCTATAATTCAGATTCTCTATTTCATCTTGTGTAAATTTTGATGATTTATATTTATATAAATTTGTCCATTTCAACTATTTTGCAGAAATTATTAGTATAAAGTTCCTTAAACTATTCTTATATTCTCTTTTTAACATTTTAATGTCTGTGATTTCTGTGGTGATAAGTCCTCTTTCATTCCTGATATTAGTAATTTTTGTTCTCCATTTTTCTTACAAAGTCTGACAAAATTTATCAGGTTTTATATTCTTTACAAAGAACTAGCTTTAGGGTTTACTCATTTTTTTAATTGCTTATCTGTTTCTTATTACATTGACTTCTGCTCTTTATTATTTTCTTTGTTTTACTTACTTTGGTTTACTTTGGATTTGAGGTGGAATTTTAAATCACTGAATTTAAACCTTTCTTCTTTTCTAATGTAAGAATTCAAAGCCATAAAACTCCCTCTAATCACTGTTTTAGTTTATGTTGTAGTTTCCCTATCATTAAGTTTTAAATATTTTATCATTTCTCTATGATTTCTTCTTTCACCTATGGATTATTTAGAAGTGCAATATATTTATTTGGATTTGTCCTAGATAACTTGTTTTAATTGTCCTAGATAACTTATTTTAATTGATTCCTAATTTAATTACATTGTGATCAGAGGATCTATCTTACTATTATTTCAATCCTATAATTTATTTTAGGATTTGTCTTATAGCCTGGGATATGGTCCTTGTTGGTATGTACAGCTGGAAAAATGTGTATTCTCCAGTTGCTGGGTATAGTGTTCTATAGACATCAATTAGGCTGGGATGTTGATATGGCTGCTCAGATTCCCTATGACTTTACTGAATTTTTTGTCCTGCTTTCTACCAATTGCAGAGAGAGTATTCAAATACCCCACAATAATTGTAAAATGTTCTATTTCTTCTTTTATTCTGTCAAGATTTGCTTTATGTATCTTGAGGATCTATTGTTAGGCACATATGCATTTATGATTATGTCTTCCTTATTAATTGACTCTGTTTTTAAAGTTCATCTCCTCTAGTCAGCACAGAGTTGGATCTTGCTTTTTAAAGAACAGTCTATTCTGGTAATCTCTGCCCTTTAATTGGGATATTTTGTCCACTACCATTTAATGTAATTATTAATATGATTGTTAATAGACTGCATTTTTTTGTTGTCCACTTTGTTTTTAGTTCCTCTGTTCCCCCTTTCCTACCTTTTTAAATTTTTTGAATACATTTTATAATTTTGTTTTAACTTATTTGTTAGATTTTTAATCTATCACATTGGATTCGTTTTTAAATGGCTGATCTGATTATCACACAAACATCCTTCTGTTTTCACAGTATATTTAGTTAATATTGCATTTCTTTACGTAAAATGTAGAAACCTTGAAACAGTGTAAGTACATATACCACTCCCTCACCACCACTAATATTCCATAGTCATTTGAGTCATGGCCCCATAAGTGATGGGTCATTTTTCTCTGGGTACTTGCAAGATTTTCTCTTTATCTTTGGTTTTCAGGAAGTTAATTATGATGTGCCTAGATAGGATTTTATTCAAAATTATCCTGTTTGGAATTCACTGTGCTTTTGGATCTATAATTTATGTCTTTCAACAAATTTGGAAGTTTTTCAGCCAGTATGTTCTCAGATATATTTTCTGCCCCATTATCTTTGTTATCTACATCTGGGACTGTAATTAACTGCATATGGAACATTTGGATATTGTCCCACATGTCCCTGAAGCTTGTTCATTTTTTCAACTTTTTTTTCCTCTTGTCTTTAGATAATTTCTATTGATCAATCTTCCAGTTCACACACTCAGCCATTCATTAGGAGAGTGGACTTACATTCTACCAGGCCTGTTTTCTGTTTAAATTTGAGGCCACAGCTTAGGTGTTAAAGTACAATAGAAGTTTATTATGCTAAGATTTAAGAGTTTAATAGAAGTTAAAAGTTTTAAGTTAAGAGTTTAATAGAAGTTAAATTTTTAAAACTATTTAAAAGTTTAATGGAAATATAAAGTACAATAGAAGTTTATAATGATAAGATTCATTAATATTAACCATGTAATCACATGATTTCAAAAAACATAATTCAAAATCTATCCTCACCTTGACTCCTCTTTAAAGAAAAGGCTGAGATTTGGCAATGAGTTTGTAACTAGGAGCTAGGGATCTGGTTAGGAGCTAGACACTCAAGCAGAGTATACAACATGGTGTGAGCAGGTGCAAAACTCTAGACATGAACAAAGCACCATGGGAGCACAGAGGTGCACTTTGTTGCCACTACCCCAGGGAGTCAGGGAAAGCCTTCAGAGAGTCGGTATTTTATTAGACAATTTAGATAGCAAGAAAAGCCAGGCTTTGCCAAAAAGAAAGAAGGACACTCTAGGTGGAAGGGCTCTGGGAAAGGCCTCTCATGGTTTGGGAAGAGGGAGAAAAGGGAAGGACATGATGCTCATGTCCCCCAAAAGGGCAGTGATGGTGTAGGAGGCCAGAAGAATAACCTGTGTCAGGCTGCCCTGCACTGAAGACTAAGCAGAGAAGTATGTTCTTGTTGCATCATATGAAGGTTCTGATGGTGAGAAGTAGTGCTCCTCCTTTATCCTATGAAGAATAAAATAAGCTCTTTGTTCTCAAAGAACTCTCAAACTGCCTTAAAAAAACCAAATCAATCTATGTGAAACAAAAAGAAGAAGAACACTCACCATCATTCCAATTCTGGCCACCATCTCTCACTTCGGCTGCAATACCCTCTGAAGGGCCTCCCTGTTATTACCTTTGCCCACCTCCAGTTCATTTCCATATTTGCAGAAAATCACCTTCTTAAGACATAAATCAGAATATGCTCATCCATGGTTAAAATCCATTCAGTGGCTTCCCACTACATGTAGGATGTTCTGTGTCCGTGCCACTGCCCAACCTCACTCATCACACTTAGTCACAACAGCCTTCTGGCTGATCAGGCCACACTCTCATGGGCATTAGAGCTTCGTGTTGCCTGTGGCATCTGTCACTGTTGCCACTTTCCTCCCAGCTCTGCATGGGGCTGGCTCCTTCTCTGCCTTTAGATCTAGCATAACTCTTCTCCTCAGACAAACCTTCCCATTAAAGCCCATTCTAATGCTCAATGTATTCCATTCAAAGCATTAACAATTTGTGGCCCTTTCATTTATTTGTTTACCTGATTCATGTCTACCTCCCTTACTGGGATTTAAATGACAATGGCAAGAACTTTGTCTGTCTTGTTCTTCATTAAATCCCCAATGCCTAGTAGAATGCCCAGAATATAGTACTCAACAAATATATGTGAATAAATGGTTAAAACTCTATGCTAAGGTGGTGTTATCTACTCTGCGTGTCACAGAGAAGGGAAATGACTGGGGGTAAAGGATCAAAGCCGGGAGAAAACCCTATTTGAAGCAGGTGGCCCTAGTTGCCACATGATCTTGCTATGGGTTTTGTAGCTCCTTAGGGAGAAGGAGTAGCTTTGCCTGTTAAAATGATGCTTTGGGTAGACATCTAGCTCTCCTGTTTCCCAGGCACACTCTGTTATGCACAATTCAGGATTCCACACTCTAGAAGGCCCCTTGGATGCAAGTTCATTCTACCTTCCCCTCTTCTTGCTTCTAAGCCATGGGATCATTTTGAAGAACTTGCATGCTCCATCTACAACCCAACTCCTGGGAGAGGAAACCAATTCTGTTTCCTGGGAGTTTACTTCTTACTCTTGAAGACAAGAATAAGAGAAAAGATGTCATTCTTGAATCATTGAGTTGCTGTCTTTAAAAAACCGTTGCTATTTGTAAAACTGGAATACATTTTTTGAACTCTCCTGTCTGAAACCCAGGCTGAGAAATGTAATTAGAAAATGCACACTCACCAAGAGTTGGAAGCCTGGGAGAGTGCCTTCATCCATCCGTCCAGTGCACTGGATAGGGAGAGACATAAACAGAGCACGTGGTATTGGCGTGCACTTTTATTGAGTGAGATGTGATGTTCAGAAAGTCTACAGCACATACGTACCCGAGTGGAAATTCCTTCAGTAACGGTGCATTAAACAATCCAGCCCTCTCTTCCCACATACCCCTACCCTACTGCCCCCCACCCCCACCCGAGCCTTTGCTCTTTCTTACACATGGTTTTAGAAGAGCATCTCTCCATGGCTGGGTCAGAGTAGGGTGTCACCTTCTTGAACCCCTCAGGGAATGTTTGCAGTATATTGCTATTTTCTCTGCTGGGTGCACTTGTGGTAACACCACAGAGGCCCACTCTACCCTGCTGCCTCCTTGGTTTGCAGGGCTCATGTTAGACGCCAAGTCTTAGAATATTAAAATATGACCAACTCCTTCCTCCTTCCTTCTGCTCTCCTTTCTCTTCTCCAAGCAAGTGCTTATCTACAATCTATTGGTAAAGGGTTACTCCCTGGAATGGTGAATTTCTCTTTCTGAATGTGTTCTCCCTGTCTCGGGTTCCCTGGGTCTTTGGCATGAAGAGTACGTGTCAAGGGCAGATCAAGGCAGCTGGGGTCAGAGGCAGCCGTGCCCGTCCAGCGAATTTTCAAGCTGCCTGGCTTTGTGCCTGGTGGGTCTCCGAGCAGTTTAGATGACAACATGGGTAGCCCCAGAAAGCATTGGCAGTGGTCTTGCAAGGGGCAACAGAGCTCTGGAGGCCCTTCTGAAGCAGGCCAGGAAGCCCTCCTTAGGTCTCACACTGGACAGTAGTGACAGAGGCAGAACCATCACTGAGTCAATGTCACAAAGGTCTGCTACTGCACATCAGTGTAGTTACAAGACCTAAAAATGAACGTGCAGGGAAAGAGCCCCCTCTGTGCCTATCTGCCTCCCACTCCCCACCTCCCACTGTGCAAATGATCCGATGATGCTGATATGGTTTGGCTCTGTGTCCCCTCCCAAATCCCATCTTGTCGCTCCCATAATTCCCATGTGTTGTGGGAGGGACCCGATGGGAGATAAATGAATCACGGGGGCGGGTCTTTCCTGTGCTGTTCTCGTGATAGTAAGTCTCACAAGATCTGATGGTTTTAAAAAGGAAGTTTCCCTACACAAGCTCTCTTCTCTTGTCTGCCACCATGTGAGGCATGACTTTCACCTTCCGCCATGATTGTGAGACCTGCCCCAGCCACATGGAACTGTAAGTTTATTAAACCTCTTAAATTGCCCAGTCTCGGGTAGACTTTATCAGCAGCATGAGAACGAACTAATACAGATGCCTCTCTGAAATTTTAGAGGTTTGTATACTTGCTAGGAAAGTTAGAAAAAACAACCAATCTTCCCTTTCCAGATTCTTCCTCTGAGTGGACTGCATGAGGAGATGTCTGTAAGAAATTGTGGGTAGATAGCTCAGACAGAAAAAAAAAAAATGCACTTTAAATCGACAAATCAGTCCAAACCACGAAGGTTATAACTCTTTTTTTTTTTTTTCCTTTCCAGAAGAACAGTAAAACAGACTTGTTACTGGCAGCCCATTAGTGCTCAGGAGAGGCGGTCTCCAGCATGACATCAGCCGGCCGCTCGACCCAAATCTAGTATTTCACCAGAGAGCCTTGCGCTGCCGGCTTTCCAACTGTGTGGAAGACGTACATGGGGGAGAGGGAAGAAGGCATAAATAAGATACAGACTGGAGACTTTTTGATGTGTTTAGCACATTTTTGTGATTTCCTTTAATACGATAGGCCTTGCATAATCTCCCATTAGGAGAACAAAAGACAAGCCTGAGATGGGATGGAGAGTGGGTGGAGAGGGGGATCCATGCCATAAAAAGTTCACTTTGACTAATTAGCATTTTTAATCCAAATACTTAAAAGGGGAAGTGAATTGGGAAGAGAAGAATGAATGCCACAGCCGAGTGACTGCAGATATAAAAAGTCCCTTCATTAATTCGGTTGTTTTTTAATTCCTAATTGAACTTAAATAAAGAGGACCTAGAGGCAGCTGTTTCTAATATCGAGTCCCCACCGCACATGAAAGACGCATTTATTCCTGCAGCAGCCTCCCTACCCTTGGGTGTTATCAGCTGAACATGTTTTGAACCTACCTAATGCATTTGAGGTAGCTTGGGTTTATTTTTCTTTCAATAAAATAAATGGTTTTGTAATTAAATTTCTGCACTGCCTGTGCTTAATGGTTACATTGACAAGTGCTAATGTATGGCAAGAGAATGAGTTTGAAATGAAACATGCTGTTTTCGAATCTGCAAGCAATTTTGCAGTGGGGCAATCAAACCCCTCATGCCAGCGAAACATTTTCATTAATCTGCTCACTCCGCCCCTGCCCACTCTGGCCGGGTGAGGACACTTTTTAGCTTCCCCTTTGCCCAACCCCCACCCTTGCCTTTTTCTAAACACACACACTCACGCACACACGCGCGCGCGCACACACAAATAGCATGAAGCGAGCCGTTGTTTGAAACCATTTTGTGGTCCCTGGCTGGCGGGCCTGTGGAAATTCGCTGACTTTACACCGTGAAATGTTGCAGCTGTCTCTCTTCTCCAAAAGGAAGGCCGGCCTCCATGTTTCAATCCCTGGCAGCGAGTCAATAAGAAAATCTGTCCTTCTGTTTTCCTTTTCTTTTTTTTTTTAACTTTCCTCCCCCCTTAGCTAAATTTATTTTTGAATAAATCTTCTCATAGAAAATAGCGAACAGCTATTACATATCTGGACTCGGTCTGCGTAAACCACTTCAAGCCACAGCAAAGGAGGCGAATTTCCAGCCTTGAGCCTGTAGAAGGTTCATGAATGGAAACCTGGATGGGTGGGTTGTGGTCTTGGCTGGCTCCACTTCTGCCCACAGCCCAGGAAGGGGGCCCTGTGTCTCCTGCTCAGGCTTGCACAGGTACAGACGGGGGACACAAGACTCTTGGCTCTTTTCTCTGCCCCTTCCCTGGAAGCCTGCGTTTCATCTGACCGCTAGAAGGATGGCTTCCCAGGGTGGCGGCTGGCTGGAGCCTGCGAGGCCCCCTCATCAAAGGCCAAGAAGTGGGTACGAGGCCCGGAGCTGACTGGGGCATGGGGAGATGGAGAGCAGCAGGGGAGCCTCTGGTTCCATGGCTGCCCACAAGGTGTGCGACTCAGCATTTTCTCCCTAGGCTGGGGGAGGAGAGCCAGAGGGCTGACCACATGAGTGCTGACTCACCCGTGGGACGGGCCAGAATCACAGGCTGTCCTCCCCTCCGCATGGCTCCCTCTTGCTGCTTTTAGGATGGTATTTAGGGGAAGGTCTTCTGTGTGGTCCCGGCCTCCCTGAATTTATTGCAGGGCAAGATAAAGGAGAGAGACAGTTGCTTATGGCATTCAAGGAGCAGGAGGAAGGATCTCAGTCCCTCAGAATTCCCCTGCCCATTTCCGAAGTCCTGAATTGCCTTTCCTAGGAGACGATGCCTTTCATTTTATCATTCAAAAAGAAGCTTGGATGCAGAAGTCCTTGGGAAGCAGACATAGGGACTGAGATTTCCACTCAGGTGTACATGACGGGCAAGGCAAAGCCCATCATGAGAGGGAGAAAGAAAAAGAACTTGGATTAGCTGGTGTGTTAGTCTGTTCTTGCACTGCTATAAAGAAATACCTGAGACTGGGTAATTTATAAAGAAAAGAGGTTTAATTGACTCATAGTTCTGCAGGCTGAATGGAAAGCAGCAGCTTCTGCCTCTGGGGAGACCTCAGGAAGTTTCCAATCATGTCAAAAGGTGAAGGGGGAGTGAGGCTTCTACATGGTGGGAGCGGGAGCAAGACAAAGTGAGCGGGGAGGTGCTGCACGCTTTTAAACAGCCAAATCTTGTAAGAACTCACTCACTATCATGAGAACAGCACCAAGAGGATGGTGCTAAACCCTCGTGAGGAAGCCACCCCCACGATCCAATCACCTCCCGCCAGGCCCCAGCTCCAACACTGGGGATTACAATTTGACATGAGATTTGGTGGGGACACAGATCCAAACCATTTCAGCTAGTCTGTGAATGGTAGGAGGGGAAATCTTGGCCAGGGCAGAGGGCAAAGAAGTGGGGGAACAAGTGTTAGGGCTAACAGACAACTTCACAGCAGCCCTGTGAAGGGGGCAAAGTTCCTCTTTTAAACGGCTGAAGATTAATGAAAGTCAAGACTTAATCTTATCCAGAGTAAAGGGGCAGAGAGGTCCAGCCCCAGGAGGAAGAATGGACAGCAGTGGGGAAGGGAAGCTGGGAGGGCTGCTCTGTGGGCCTTGGCAGGGTCTTGGCTACGCTCCTGATAAAACTGAGCTGTTAATATGTGAAAGTGCTGTGATCTGCCACTCAGCATACCATGAAAGTTATCATAGTTACTGTACCCATAAAACAGTGGAGTACTTCATTCATTCCTTCAGCAAATAATAATTTCACTTCTCACATTCATTCATTCATTCAGCAAATAATAAGTTGCCACTATCAAATAATAATAAGAGCCATATTGCTAGGCTCTTTCAGGATACAGGCATAAAAAAGACAAGGATGAAATAAGTCCTGTGATGGAGAGACAGGCAAAATGCTACCTGACTTCAGAGGAGGAAGAAGTGTGCTGTGCCAGGAGGAACAGGAGAAAGCTTCATGAAAGAGGTGAGCCTTACAAGCCAAATAGGATTTCAAAAGGGGAGGATAATGTTCCAAGGCAAGCAACCAGCGAAACACAAAGGAATAAAAGTAAAAATTGTATCTGGGGAATGATGAGTGGTCCCAAATTAATGGAGGAGAAAGTTAAGCACCTGCGGGGTGTGTGTGGGGTGTGTGTGTGTGTGAATGTGTTGGTGGGGGTGGGAAGTGGAATTAGGAGTTTTTAGATGGTTTGTTTTGCAAACTGGAGATAACCCTTAAAGGTTTTGGAGACTTGCGGATGGAGTGAGTGGTGATACAACCCAACCTATATGTTCGTAATTGAACCTGTAAGCCATAAAAAGGACAAGCTGAGAAGGGATGATATTAGAGGCAGGTGGACCAGAGGCTATTTCAGTAACCCAGGTCAGAGAGGAGGACTGGCAAGGCAAAGGCAGTGTTCCTGGAGGGAGGGGATGGGTGCTGGGGAAACTGCAGAGGTCAGGGGCAGCCAATCAGGTGTGGTGGGAGGAAGGGAAGTGCCATCAAGTAGTCTGCTCTCTTCAGGGTGCCTGAGAAGGTGACCATGGGCAGGACAGAGACTGGGAACTCTGAGAGAGAAGTGGATTTGGGGAAAGGGAAAAGAAAACACTAGTTCCAACTGGACACATGGAGTTGGAGTTGGTGGTGGTGACTGTCATGAAGAACTATCCAGGAAACAGTAAACAAATAAATGGAACAAAACAGAAGGAAGGCAGAACTCTGAGGAATGCCCACATCTAGGGAAGCCAGTGCAACAGACAACACAGAATGGCAGGGTTAGTAGGAGATGGGCCATGAGGAAAAGGGAGGGAAGTTCCAAGAAGAAAGGCTGGAAGGTATTTCTGATGCTTCAAGGAGACCCAAGAAGGGGAGATCGTGAGGCAGTTGGGTTGGGCAATAAAGCAGAAGCTGAGCAGGGTTTGGGAAGTAGAGGCAGAAAGATTTCCCACCTGGCTTTAAAGAATTTTCACCATGATGACTGCATGGAAAGTTTTCTTTGGGTGATGGGCCCTTGATCAATATTTAAAGAGGAATCATAAGGAAGGAGAGATTGAAAGGCACCCAAGAGGGGACTCTGATGGAGCAGGATCACGGGAGGGGCAGGAAGGGGTGGAGCAGGTGGGCTTGCAAAGCAGCAGGAAGAAGGTACGATAGACCAGAGAACAGTTAAGGTAAACACAAGGGGAGCGAGGGGGCAGGCAGCCTCCTGGGGAAGGAAACAATGAGATCCTGTGCTGAGTGAGGGGTGGGGACAAAGGTGATGGGAAGAGAGAAGTGGCTTGGAAATTTGAGGCAGGGAGGACACGGAATAGAAAGTCAGGCGGGAATGAATAATAGGGCATTGAGAAGCTGAAGATGGAAGCCCGGCTCTGCAACAGCCTGGTCTGCACAGTCATGACATTTGCTCCAGCCTTTCTGGGCAGTCTGGAAGCAGAAATAGAAGCAAAGAAGCTAGTGGCGGGAATGCTCCAGCTATGGACAGCACTGCAGCCGCAGTGGGCAGCCAGAGACACAGGACCTTAGAGGATGATCAGAGAGAATTTTACAGCAGGAAGCCTTTTTGTTGATATGGGTGACCTTCACCTCCAAGACCAGTACAGCCTTGTCTTGGGTTAAATTTGGAGACCAAATTTGAAAAAGTTTTACATAAAAAATATATACCGGCCAGGAGCGGTGGCTCACACCTGTAATCCCAGCACTTTGGGAGGCCGAGGTGGGTGGATCACGAGGTCAGGAGATCGAGACCATCCTGGCTAACACGGTGAAACCCCGTCTCTACTAAAAATACAAAAAATTAACCAGGCATGGTGGCGGGCGCCTGTAGTCCCAGCTACTCAGGAGGCTGAGGCAGAAGAATGGCGTGAACCCAGGAGGCGGAGCTTGCAGTGAACCAAGATTGTGCCACTGCACTCCAGCCTGGGCAACAGAGCAAGGCTCCGTCTCAAAAATATATATATACACACACACACATACACACATATACACACACACAATCTTTCCCAGAAAGAATTGTGAACCAGGAATGAGAATAAATTCCTGTTGTAGAAGAAGTTGTTTTTCTTCTTTCCTTTGGCTTTCCTGTGCTGTGTGATCCAAGCAGATGACTTAAACTTTTTACCTATTCCTCCTATCTGCCTGCCTCTGGGACACATTCTGCTGATTTAATAACTTTCTGAAAGAAATTGCTGCCTAAACTAAGGCAATTGCACTAAGAAAGTGGTTTCATTCTATAGAATTCTGTAGTGTTTGCCCTCTCCTTACAGCAGTAAAACAAAACAAAAACAAACAAATCCAGTTTAGTCAAAACCTCACTGGTCTTTTGACTTGTTCTTGATGTTCAATGGGGTTGTTGAAGCTAAACAGATATTAAACAAATTCTACCCAGTTTAGTTTGGGAAATTAAATGCTGTCAGCCATGGTCAGGTCTGCACACTCCATGCGGATAGAGAATGCTGGCATTGGTTACGATTGCCTTAAGTGCTTATTCTCTGATCAAGAGGCAGCATCTTAGCCTCTGCCAGAGTGGAGAAAGGACTGTACCATGGGTACCATCCACCATGACCCACCTTACTGACAAGAGGCAGTGATGCATGGGATCTGTTCTTCCTGTACCCTCTTCGGGCATCTCCACATTCCTCCCCAAAGCCCCGAGGAGACTTTTGAAGCCACTCTTGGTCTCCTATTAACTTAAGGCTTGGGTGCTGGCTGTTAGCAAGCCAGGGTGGGGCAAAGAAGGCCAGAGTCCAAGAAAGGCCTCCCTGGCATCAGCAGCCCCGGGGTCTGTCCAGCCTAGAATTCATGACTACTGAGACACTCAGGTATGGCTTGGGGATGGGACTATGAGGAGCCATCTCCACAACCCCAGAAGGCAGAGCATGGACTGAACATTCAGAGAAACAGCTATCATGGTGTAGCCAAATATTCCTGTGAGCTCTTCATATTTTTCCCTCAGGGCCACATTGAGGAAGAGTTAATTTCATGAATTGACTTCCTACTGTCTTAAGTGGATATATCTTTCTCTCCTAGCTTCCAACGGAGCCATTTTACTTTTACCAACTCCAATTTGATGACCAACCAAAGTGAGAAAGAAGCAAATGACTACTATGAGGAATCTTTGATGCACCCTTTGCTAAATGTTCAGCTTTGCTAAATTGTTTCACTGCATGCCTATTATTTAGGGAGTTTTACCTCCATTTTACAGATGGAGAGTTAGGCTGTAATATTTGCACCACCTAAGTTTGTTCTCCACGTTTCATCTGATTGCCTAGCCTATAATACCATTATATGTTGCCCTATTGCAACTTCTGTCTTTCCAAATTAAAGAATCGATACTCCATGTCGGTGTATGTGGGGAAGAGGGATAGATATCTAAACATATTGGCTGGAAACCACTACATCTTTCATCAAGTATTATTAAGACCTATACTATGCTCAGCACTGTAGGGAACAACTGGAAAGAGGGCTCTCACCTGCAAAGACACTGCTACCTGTTTTGGGATACACAGAAAAACATGTCCACTTGCCTTCCACTTGTCTTCCTTGCAGCTGAGTCCCAGAGGCACAGGTCGTCATTTCAAGATGCAGAGCAAGCATCACAAAATAATTCTAAGGATCCAGTGAGCTCCAAGGAGACTGCTGCCACAGCACCATCCCATACTGCTGAGTCCCAGAGTAGTCTTCTTCTGTGGCGAATGTGCCAGGGGCAGAAGGCACTGTTAGGTCCTCCAACCGACTGCCCCTCACTGTGCTTCCTGGATGACTCCACAGGATCCTGGAGGAAGACAGCTAAAATGAGAAGAGCAAAATGGAAGTGGTCTGGTGAAGAGAAGCAAGTTAGCTGAGTGTGCTGAGGCAGTCTTACGTAGGAGAACTCAGTCTCAATTTATGGAGTATCAGAATTCAGCCTCCCCGTGGCTCTGAACTCTCCTTAAAACTTCCAGGAAGGAAGCTTCACAGAGGAAGGAAGGGGAGAGGGAGGAAAGCAAGGACAATTCCCACAGTGAGTGGGTGCCTGGCCTGGGATGGTGGAGGGTGAAACTTGAAGGCTGGCTGCTGAAATGGGCAGGGAGGGCTGGGTGAGTTGGGGCTTATGTGCTTATTATGAGAAATGTCTTAATGACCGTGAGTCCTGAGGGAGGCTGGAGAGCAATGCCTGGCGCCAGCCACGCTTGTACAGGGGCTCCTGTCCAGGTGAAAAACATGTACAGAGTGAGTGAGAAGACAGACGGGACTGCGTGGCTGCTGAAGGTGACTGATGGCCTTGGAATGCAACTCTGACTCCTGTGGGATTGGGTTTTACTGGAATGAGACACAAAGATTAGTGACTTTCAGCTGAGAAGGAATCTTAGTTCTTGGTTTCCAGAACTGAGTTTCTTCATGGTTCTTTGGGAGTTTCATTTGTGTTCTCCACCTCTAGACCTCTGCTCAAGACATTTATTCCTTCTTCCCCTGAGTCCATATCCTACTAGGCCAGCCCAGGCCTCACCATTTCCATGAAGTCATCCTTGATGGTCTAACTTGAAGCCTCTCTCCTCAAACCTACTGACCTGCCGCGGGCAGAGGTGATGTTAGTGTGAGATTCTCCAACAGGGATATGTGTTTAAGGGGAACATTTGTCTTCACAGAACCTTGAAGTTACTCAAAAATTCTGGGAGAACAAACCAATAAGATTTAATATATCAAAAGATTTTATGGAGTGAAATGCAAAGTTAACAAGCATATTTAAATTAAAGCTGAGACTTCAAAACAATTTCATGAGACTGGAGGGCCACTTTGAGCCATACTCAACTGGGCACCTGCTTGCCGTCGTCTCCATGAGAGAACTTTAGCAGATGAGTTTGAGGAGTAGGCAATGTGATGTCAGGAGGCATAGGAGGGCCTCCTCTTCCTGGAGGCTGGGCAATGGGAAGTTGAAGCCTTGCTAATTGAGAGCAAAAGGAAATTGTTTTATTAAATTGCAGTTAAAAATAACAGCAAATACTATTTATCACATACCTCCTATATGCCAGGTACTGTACTAGTTGCATTAGACGTTTTATTTCAATCAATGCTCATAAGTCAATGAGGTAAATATCACTCCCCACTCTACAGCTGATGAAATCAAGCCATGGTGAGGCAATGTAATGTCCCAAGTCAAATAGCTAGTAAGATCAAGGTCCAGGATATGATCCTGAGTCTAATGGACTCTTAGCTTCTCTGCCATGCTGCTGTGGGTATATCAAGAAAGAAACCTGAAGTTTATGTCTCCACAATGCATCACAGGCATTCCCTAAAGTTTCGTGATTTTTATGTTGGCCCCAAATGTTGACCTCTTCTGTTGCACGTCCAGACTCTAGGTCATATGGAGAGCTCGGTTTGCCCTAGCGGTTCCTCCCCATGCAGGGGATCCTGGGCCAGGTGTGTGGAAACCTCACCCCCCTAGCAACATCTAGAAGGTCTTGCTCAGCCCCCAGTTGACTTATCTACCAGAAAAAGAGTGGCTGATCTGGTCTATCCTTGTATAAGTTTGGGAAATCACCAAGTCAGATTTCAACATCAATAAGCGGCCAGATGTGGTAGCTCACGCCTGTAATCCCAACACATTGGGAGGCTGAGGCGGGAGGATCGCTTGAGTCCAGGAGGTGGAGGTTGCAGTAAGCTCATATCATGCCACTGTACCCTAGCCTGGGCAAGACTCTATCTCATAAATAAATAAATAAATAAATAAATAAATAAATATATAAATAAAGTCCATATACAAGAGATGAGGATCAGATTTGTGGGCAGCCAGGGGGATGGCTGGTTGTGATTCTTTTCTGCATAAGGACGTAAGGAAAACTCAGGGTGAGAAATCAAGGCTGGAGTCCTTTACTGGGACAGTTTATCTGCAAGAACTTTTCCATTCAGTAAGCATCCTGGTTGGTATTTTTCACTGTGGTTGCAGTGAGGAACCCTGGTTATTTTTAATAACATATACACATTCATAGCATTCATTCAGTCCTATAGCATTTTATGATGTGTCTGACTCAGAAAAATGTGTGGCCAGTTTAGGGGGATGGGGATGGTATGTCTTCATTCTCTGCCCTCTTTTAGCCTTCCCTTTCCTTGGCACTTTCCTGTAGGAAGAGTGGGTTTTGACATCCCAAGCACACTTTTCCACTGTCTCTTGGATATGCCCCATCTCCCAAAAGGCTCACGTAACTTTACACTGCACAAATTCATGTTTCAGGGACTTGCCAAATCTTGTCAAGTCCTAAAGTTTTTCTTGGCAGCGACTGCACCACTCCACGGAAATGGATCGGGTGAATCCATCGGGACTTGGTGCCACTTCTCCGGGTGCCGTGTGCAACTGCTGGGTCTTTCCTGACTCCCTTCCCAGGCTCCGCGAGTACTGGCATACCCTGTGTCCTGGCTCTTCCAAGCCCACTGATTTCCGAGAGCATCAGCAGACTTCAGCACCTCCCAGGCCAGGGCTTGCAGGAACATCAGTTAAGGAATTGCTTTATCTTTGTCACCTCTGCCCACTCACCCACCACCCCTTGCCTTCACTGCCCCAACCATCTCTTCTAGTGGCTCCAATCTTTCAAATTAGAGGGGAAAGTCATTCATCCACTCAACTAGTATTTATACAGAGTATTTATGCAACTCAGTTCCTTGTCTTAGGCACTTAATAGTGAACTTAACAGTGAACCAAACAGACAAAAGCCCTGCCCTCATGGCACTTACATTCTAACACATCTAATAATAAAGTTCTAAAATGAAGTTAGGGTGATGTATTTGCAGCTACTGTTCACTTTTCACTTTCACATGTATGATTGCACTTGTTTCTTTTAATAACCTTTGAAGTAGGCAAGACATTTCACAGAGGAGAGAACTGAGGTTTCTTTCTTTCTTTTGTTCTTTCTTTTCTTTTTTTTTTTTTTTTTTTTT
>NW_012101921.1:4896274-4919239 GCF_000951045.1 Mandrillus leucophaeus | reverse complement strand
ACAAAGTCTTGCTCTGTCGCCCAGGCTGGAGTGCAGTGGTGTGATCTTGGCTCATTGCAACCTCCGCCTCCTGGGTTCAAGCAATGCTCCCCGCTCAGCCTCCTAAGTAGCTGGGAATACAAGTGCACGCCACCATGCCTGGCTAATTGATTTTGGTATTTTTCTTAGTAGAGACGGGGTTTCACCATGTTGGCCAGGTTGGTCTCGAACTCCTGACCTTGTGATCCACCCACCTCAGCCTCCCAAAGTGCTGGGATTACAGGCGTGAGCCACTGCACCCAGCCGAGAACTGAGGCTTCTTTCTAATCATCCTCCTCCGAGGATGCCTGCTTCTTAAAAAGAAGAGTCTGGAGTACAGTGAAACCCAAAAGGAATGAGCACCAGCCAGGAGCAGTGGAGTGTGCCTGTAGTCCTAGCTACTCAGGAGACTGAGGCAGGAGAATTGCTTGAGCCAAGGTGTTCAAGGCTACAGTGAGCTATGATTGTGCCACTGCACTCCAGCCAGGGCAACAGAGGGTAATACAGCAAGATCTGTCTGACAAAAGAGAAGAGAAGAGAAGAGAAGAGAAGAAAGGAATGGAGTACTGATGGTGAAACTGATGGTGGAAGTTGGAAATCCAGGTCTCTGTGGAGACAATATTTGGGACTGAGAGACCTCTTTGGTCTTTCAAACCTGTGAGCCAAACCTTGCCCAACACCTGTTTTGTATAATCCACAAGTCAAGAATGGTGTTTATATTTTTAAATACTTGAAAAAATCAGTAGAATAACATTTTGTGACATGTGAAAATTATATGAAATGCACATTTCAGTGTCCATAAAGTTTTACTGGAACGCAGCCATCCCCATCATTTATACATTGTCTATGGTGGCTTTCACGCCTCAGTGGCGGAGTTAAGTAGTTGTAACAGAAATTGCATGTGGCCTAAAAAACCTAAAACATTTACTATCTGGACCTTTATAGAAAGTTTACTGACACCAGTTCTAGAATCATGTGGTAGAGACAGCTATTTATATTCCATGTGCATAAAACTGGCCCTGTCAGGCAGGGAGGAATCCCGCTGTCTCATTATGCCTGTGGAAGAGAATCATAAAGTGGACTGAATGTTGCAGGCTGAGAACTAGTCACTGACATCTGTTTTCTCTTCAGCACACAGAGGCAGCCCTTCTGGGAAGTGTTCTGACAAATTAAGATTCCTTCCCAGCAGAATTGTCAATGTTATTTGCCAAGTTCAGGAGCAAACCTTCACCTTCGGAGGTTCTGGGCTCCTAGATGGGGGTCTCTGCAAATTTAAATAATAATATTTATACCTATGGAAAGAACATAGGACTAACAGAAGAAGTGAGTTCAAGTCCCCCCTCTGCCACTTAATAAGTGGTATGGTATTGAGTAAATCCCTTAACCTTAGTAAGAAGCCTCAGTTCTCTCCTCTGTGAAATGGCCCACCTTGCCTACTTCAAAAGCTACTAAGAGAAACAAGTGCGACCATATGCGTGAAGGTGTTTGTAAAGTGAACAGCAGCTGCAAATACATCATTCTCTCCTTTCCTATGAGTGGGTAGTAATATTGTTGAATTCTCTTCCTTCATTCTTCTTTGTCTATGGAGACCCAGTCAGAGGGTCAAGGTGAGGGATGCCTACAACAACATTCTCCTTCCCTTCAGTCTGGGTTTCCGCCTGCCCTGAACCCCACCTCCCACCCCCTCACCCCAGATTCCACCTACTCCCTGAAATCAGCTTTAGGGATTCTCGACCACATGGTGGGCAACAGTCCTGCAGTCTTCCTCCACGGCCACATCTCTTAGTTTGCAGGATGCCACAGCTGCCTTCCTTCAAACAGCCGCAAACCCCCTACAACGTATGATGCAACTACCAGCCACAGCCTCCTTGGCCTATTTGGTTATTTCTCCCTGCCAATCTGTATAACCCTCTCAAAGTGCAGTTAGTTTCTATCCCACTGTGTACCCCTGATGATTCTAAACTGCCACCTTCTTTTCGTAGTTTAGGGTGGGGGAATGTGAAATGTGCAGATAGGAGTGATTTCTAAGTCAAAATCCTAGCCGGGCATGGTGACTCACACCTGTAATCCCAGCACTTTGGGAGGCCAAGGCAGGTGGATCATTTGAGGTCAGGAGTTCAAGACCAGCCTGTCCAACATGGCAAAACCCTGTCTCTACTAAAAATACAAAACTTAGCTGGGCGTGGTGGCATATGCCTGTAGTCCCAGCTACCTGGGAGGCTGATGCATGAGAATTGCTTGAACCTGGAAGGTGGAGGCTGTAGTGAGCCAAGATCGCACCACTGCACTCCAGCCTGGGCAATAGAGCAAGACTCCATCTCAAAAAAATAAATTAATAAATAAAATTTAAAAATAAAAGTTAAAATCTTCCTCCCTCACTGGACCATGAGCACTGTCGGGGCACAGACTCTTTCTGTTCTGCTGCTTTCTGTTGTGTCACCAACAGCCCATTTGGCATGTACTGGGCACATGGTGGAGGCTCACAAAATAATTCTCTGAGCCTCATACCATGAATGAATGAATGGTATCTTGGGATTTAATAACAATACCTTGGTCATCCTATGGATACCTTGTATGAGTTTATATACAACCCTTCTGTGATAAACACAGCATTCTACACACAGTAAGTGCCTAATACATGTCAGGGGATGATGACAACAATGAATACGAGGTTGAAAAGTCAGTCTCCCAAATCTCAAAGTCAAATGAACAGAACAAGACATGTGAATGGGGTCTAAGTTTACTAGAAACCTAAAAACAAACAAATAAAAAAACTTTATATCGCAAGAGGGCTAGTATCTTGTACATCACATTTTGTTCAAGGACTGAGTTGCCATAACTTGGAACTTTGACATGTGCCTTGGGGAGTCTGGGTGCATCATTGGTTGCATCTCCTGAGAAAATTCTCAAACCAGGAAAAAATATCCTCACAGTGAGCCACAAAGGTTGGTATTTATAGCTGCCATCCTCAGTGTTTAGGAGAAATCAGTTTTCATTATGGGACGTGGAACAGATGTCAAATCCCCAGCCATCCTTGTGCTGTTTGCTGTTTGTTATGAGTCACCCTGGAGCTTGTCCATCCCGGCACCAATTTTCATGGGAAGCATCAATGTGGGGCCAGAAGGCCATGCTGATGGATGGGCTCACAAGGGGAGAGCTGGAAGGCTGAGCCTCAGGCTTTTCTTGGCTCAAGTCTTCTTAACTTCTTTGACCACTGTGCTCCCCTTACCCCAAGTCCCCCCTCCATCACCTTCATCCTCCCCTCCCGAGCTGGATTCTCAACTCTGTTGCCAGGCTCCCATGCCAGTTCCTGCAGCACTGGCTTACCAGTACAGAAGTGAAGGCTGCAGAAATACCTCTGTGCAAGGCACACATGTTGTTTGTGCCACCCATGGGCAGCCAGAGCTCTAAGAAGTGATAGGCCATTTCCTGGACAGTGGTAGAAGGAGGTGAGTAGCTTTCTCAGTCTTTTCCCCTGGGGCCCCATGAGAGAAACCTTGAACCATCCTGACTTGACCACTCACTCCAGGGCTCCACAGTGTTCCCAGGTATTCTTGCTGACTCAGCCATTTCCACCAGCAGACTGGACTTCTCATTTCCCTTACTATTTTGAACGAAGCAGACAATTCCCCTTCTCCTTTAATTAAACCAATATAATGCTGGGATTTTGGAAAAAACAAAACAAAACAAAACAAAAAAACAAAAAACACTTTGCTAGAAATCTAAGGCAAAAAACCCCAAACATTTGAAATAGAGTTTCCTAAGCCTGGCAGACTTCATTAGACAAGATTTCTGGTCCTTCTCCCTGTTCTTATTTAACTGGGCTCCTGGACCAGTCACGCAGGGCTCTTGCCTGATAGGCACATGCTTAGCGTTTGTAGATACAGCTGGTTTCCACTATGACTATGCCATTTTTCATTCCCATCAGCAGTGTGGGAGAGTTCCATTGCTCAATGCTTGCCCACCTTTGGTATTTCAGTCATTTCATGGGTGTGTATTATTTTGTGGGATTGTGGTTTTAATTTGCATTTCCCTGACGAATCAAGATATTGAGCAACTTTCCCTACACTTATTAGCCATTTGGTTATCTTCTTTTATAAAGTTTGAGTCTTTTGCACATTTTTAACTGGACGCAAGGCCTTCATCAGATACATCTATTGCAAGAATCTTTTGCCAGTTTGTAGCTTGCCCTTGTACTCTCTTCATGCTCATATGGCCCAAGTGAAATCCTTTTGTAATATAAAACCAGAGTCAGGAGTGAATCTACAGTATGGCAGTCTGCTTTTACTTGACTGCATTTCCAAATCACTTTTCAGAAAGTCAATAATATTTATAATTCAGCACCACAGAAGGTGCCCTTGTGTCCTCTCCTAATCAATTCCCCACCCTGCAAAAGTAAATTCTATCCTGACCTTTTATCACCATAGATTTGTTTTGTCTGTTCTCATCTTTCACATAAATGGAATCATACAGTGTATACTCTTTTACATCTGGCTCCTTTTGCTCTACATTATGACTATATGATTCACCCACTTTGTGTGTAGTGATAGTCCGTTCTTTTTCATTGCTATATCATATTCCCATGTGTAAATATTACTGCAATTTGGGTTCTTTCCAGGTTGATGCTATAGTGAATAAAGTTGATAAATATTTATATAAATGAATATTTACATTTATAAATATATAAAATACATAAAGCTATATTCTTGTACCTGTCTTTTGGTGGACAAATCCAATCTTGGGCCTATAACTAAGAATGGAGTTACTGGGTCTTGGGCATGGATTTGTGCTTTGTTTTAGTAGATACTAAAAGCT
The DNA here is from genome assembly GCF_000951045.1 of Mandrillus leucophaeus. Classification (NCBI taxonomy): domain Eukaryota; kingdom Metazoa; phylum Chordata; class Mammalia; order Primates; family Cercopithecidae; genus Mandrillus; species Mandrillus leucophaeus. The sequence continues at coordinate 4,914,406 of NW_012101921.1, read as the reverse complement.
TTCCAAAGTGGTTATACTAGTGTACATTCCCACCCACACTGTGTGAGCTTCAGTTGCTCCATATCCTCTCCAAAACTTGACATCATGAATTTCTATTGTTTTAGTCCTTCTGCAATGTGTGTATTTGAATGAAGGCTTAATTTGCATGTCCTGATGACTAATGATATTGAGCATCTTTTCAAATGCTTACTGGCCATTTGGATATCCTCTTTGTGAAGTGTCTGTTGAGTCTTTTGTACATTTATAATCTTTGAGTTGTCTGTATTCGTCTTTTTGATTTGTAAGAGCTCTTTATATATTGTGGATATGGTGGATATAAATCTTCTGTCAGATATATGTCTTGAACATTTTCCTCCCAGTATGTGGTTTGCCTTTCCATTTTCTTCAATAACATCTATTGATAAGTGAAAGTTCTTAATTTGAATGAAGTTTAAATGATCAATCGTTATTTTGTCTACTCCTCAGGAAGACACGCCTGCTTGGGCTCTCTCTCTGCTCTCTGCTCCCAGGCTTCAGGCTGTTCTGCCCTGATCTACATGTGCCTCTCCCACCCTTACTGCAGATCCCCTCCTCTCTGGGGATTTGCTCTGTTCGCTTGACGAAGACTCCCTGGATGGAGACTGAAGCTCCCTGGATGGAGGCTGAGCTACACCCTGGGCTCATTCATCAAGCAGAGGTGATTCACTCATCCTTATCAAGTCCTTCCTGGCTTTGGTTACCACTCTCCTACTTTGACAGGTAATTTTGACACTTCCTCCAGTGTCCTCTTATCAAGGGAATGCTTCTCAAGATCTCAACTCTACAGGATTACAATATAAAGTTACTTTTCATCTTAGGAACAAGATCTTATATCACAGGTTTAATGTTGACACTCCAAACTTGGGCCCGGTGTAACCCAATCAAAATCTACTCATATGGCTGTGACCATATCATTTCATATCTCTAAGGTACTATTAGAACTGCACCCCTCTTCCTCCAAGGGGTTCTTCGAGACGAAGTAAAGAGATTTACAAGTGCAATCAAGGAAAGGCAGAAGTCCATAAACTTGAATGAAAAACTTACATTTTCCTTACTACCAATCATTATTTAAAAATTAGCATTTCTTTTCATTATGAATGTAGACAACAAGCTACAGATGCATTAGCAATACCTGTGACTTTCTCACCAATAGAAATCACAGATACCTTCATATCACATTATAGTTGTTGAGGATATTTTGAATTTATCATTAACACTTATCATTGTTTCAATATCACAGAAGTTATTAGACTCACCACTAGATCTTGCATTTGATGTGCTAACAAACAAATATATCACAAACTTGTTTCTTAAAAATATCTTGATAATTTTATTTCTATATATATATTTATATATATATTTTTTTCTGAGACAGAGTCTTGTTCTGTCACCCAGGCTGGAGTGCAATGGCACGATCTTGGCTCACTGCAACCTCCACACCCCAGGTTTACGCAATTCTCCTTGCCTCAGCCTCCTAAGTAGCTGGGATTACAGGCACACACCACCACGCCTGGCTAACTTTTGTATTTTTTTAGTAGAGACAGGGTTTCACCATGTTGGCCAGGTTGGTCTCAAACTCCTGACCTCAACTGATCCGCCCACCTCGGCCTCCCAAAGTTCTGGGATTACAGGCATGAACCACCGTGCCTGGCCAATTTCAATATAACTTACATGTTTAAAAACATTCTGAGAAACAGTCTGTACATTTTACAAAACTGCCAAAGGATCCTACGCAAAAAAAAAAAAAGATTTAAAAATTCCCATCAACTAAGAGATCCCCTTTAAACCCATAGCAACTTAAAACCATTCATTGACCTATGCTGATAAACTAGCAGCCATGTGTCTGGGTTGGGTGGTGCTGAAATCCACTCTATCTTTGTGTTTCCTTGACACACGGCTGTTGGGGAAGGGTGGTGGATCTCAGTGGACCCAGGGACGTGGCTTCAGTTTTCCAGTGGGCCTGGGCATGTGGCATTCCAAGGATCCTGAAAGAATAGGGCATCTCTTTTGCAAGTCACAGGAAATGGGTAGCTATCCAGCTAAACAGATTTCATGCTTGACTTCAGTGGAATAACTCAAATGATGATCTGTTTGGGAGACTAAATTAAAGAGGTAACTGGGCATGCTGGTTTTATTTGGTTTAACTTTTGCTGGTTCCATTGCTCCCCTAAGCATTTTTTAAAAATCTAGATCTCTTCTCCCAGCATCCCCCTCTCCCAAATTCTGGCCAGATGCTGCTTCTCAGGTAGCAGTAACTTTGAATTAGCTTGGAGGGAAGGCCTTACCAGGATCTCCTTTCTCTACAAGATAATGAAAACATGACCATTCTTTTCTCACAACTCCAAATACAGTCCCTCGGTATCCACTGGGGATGGGTTCCAGAACCTTCCAAGGATACCAAAATCCATAGATGTTCAAGTCCCTTATATAAAATGATATGGTATTTGCATATAACCTATGCATATCCTCTTATGTATTGTACTTTAAGCTATCTCTAGATTACTTATAATACCTAATACAATATAAATGATCTGTAAATAGTTGTTATACTGTATTGCTTAGGGAATAATGACAAGAAAAAAAGCCTACGATGTGTTCAGTTCAGATGAAAACATCCATTTTTTTTTCTGAATAGTTTCCATCCGAGGTTGGTTGAATCCACAGATGTGAAACCCACAGATATAGAGGGCCAACCATACTGAGTCCTGACTTCACCCATTCCTCCTACCCCCATTTCTCCCAATCCTTAACCTTCCTTGCAATTCTTGGAGCAGAATACTCATGAAGGAGTCAGGGGTTGTCTTCCCTTCCTAGAAGCAATGCTTCTATGTTGTCATTCGATGTTGAATAAAACATTAAACAGAAAAGGTTTGATAATATCACATAAGAGTCTATTTCCTTGGTTCACACCATGAAAACTAGTGAGATCCCCAGTTCCTCAAAATCTGGGAATAATATGCTTCATATTGCTATCTAATATGACCCACCAACCCCATCTTCCACCCTCCACCTTCCCCTTGTATCCTAACCTTCCATTTCATCATGCAAGCTGCTAGAGTCGTGAGTTGTTTCTGAGATGAGTGAAGGACCACTGACATATATGTCTTCCGTAAAGAGTAGTGTAGACATGGCTATAACCACCACCTCCTCCTCTCTTCCCCATTAATGTCACCTAAATTTTGAATGTTTGACTGTGTTATTTTCAAAGAAACTGTAGCAGATTCTGCACATGACATGCTTCCAAGGCACTGTAAGTTCTCTGTAAAAAGCTAAGGGTGTCACTTGTTATCAGGACCTCTAGCCAAGTTGTTGAAGTTGACAGAGTTTTATTAGCTCTGTTTTTGCAATAGTCTGTCTCATTCTGGAGACAAATGGGGAAACTCTGCCTTCACGCTGGGTTTGTTTTATAGCTCTTAGATGTGTAATGCAAATGAATGATGTTGAGCCATTTCCAGCCTGTGGTGATGGGTGTCAGTTTCTTGGACACCACTAGGAAATCTGTAACACTGAGCCACGTCATAATGATTCAAAGGCAAGCTGTCCTGGAGACAGGGCTGGACTCTGTGACTCACAATTAGAACTCCATGGCTCTAGTTCTGACCCTTCTTATGACTGTGTGGCCTTGGATAGGTCCTTTCATTTTGGTTCCATTTCCTCATCTATAAAGACAGAGACCTGGATGAGCTCTAAGTCCATTCCAGCTCTGTCATTTTATTATTCTAATAAATGAATCACCAAAAAAGTCGTGAAAACATCCAATCAAGAAAAATAACTGTGATTCTGTTTTATATAGTGTTAAAGATTCCCACTTGACTTTTGAGTCTCTTTACTCAGTATGTGTACCCCAAAGTTCTACTAGATTCCCATAAACTAGTCTTTAAAATTGACCCTGGGCCAGTATAAAATCCTGTCTTATTATAAGGCCCAGATTCTGAGTTGTAAGAAGGTCTGTTTAAAATGGTATGTTTTTCTTGCAGCAATTGTTAAGTGGTCAGGTTTTATGATGTTTTAACATTCATTGCCATTCATTATCTAAACACTGTTCTATAATCCAGGGAGTGTGAGGTTAATAAGTAGAATGGAATTCATTCTGGGTTTGATTTCATCTGCTGATTCTAGTGGAAGACTCTTTATATCTGTTTCTTCTTTCTCAACATGTTTAAGCAGAGAAGCTCTGGCTCTCTGTTCATGACCTTAAATCTCTTTGACTTTGGGGAAGGAAAAATGTTGCTGTTTTCAGCCCCACGTTTAACAACTGTAAAATGTGGTGACATGTCATAGAAAGAGAAATCCATTCATCCTCACTACATTTTTGGGTGATTTAAATATTCACCATATTGTCATATGGTGAATATTTAAGTCACTTACGTGTGTTTTTACTTTTAAAACAGAGAATTTTTCCACCTGTATAATGTTCATGAGTCCTAATGTTTTAATGTTACATTAATTCATCTGTTCCATTTCATAATGCTCCAAGAGGGAACAGTGGAGAGAAAGAAAGCTTCAGAGTACACGATGGACATTTCACAGTCCAGTTGCTTCTCAGGCAAAAGGCAACCATGTTGAACCTGCTTCTAAATGTTCTATTCCACCTATTAAGATTATGGATGCCACAGATGGATTTTTGGAAGGCTGTGTCGTTTTAACTAAGTCATTCTCCCATTCAACAAGGCACTCACTCTCTTATCTTCCCATTTCTGACTCCACCACCACCACTCCCTCCTAAGTACACACTAATACTTGGACTACATTCACCAAAACATATAGTTTCATTAACTGATTGCTTTGCTGCACTCCAAATGGCCTAACATTTTGTAGCTGAAGGAGTGTAAATCATGCCTTATGTGGGCTACAGTAGGATGTGATGTTTAGAGAAAGGAAAATATGCTTCCTTATAGAAGCAAGAAGCACTAAGCCATCTGGATTGTAAAGAAAAAAAATTTGGTCATTTATTCTGATGTTTTGTCTGCGTAGTACCAAACATCTGGAAGTTGGGTGACAGAATTTTTCACATCCAGATGTTTTTGCATTATACTGAAACATAGCTATATATTTTTAAGAATTTAAATAGTAAAAGCATAAAAGATGTACTAATTTCACATTTTGAGGTAGAAAAGATAAATGAAACTGAGGCAAACTTTTGGCTGGTTCTTCATGTAATACACTATTTTTTTCAAAAGTCACTTGCTGCAACTAAACTCTTAGAATTAAAATAACTATGAAGAAATATCCCCAGAAATACTGAATCTCTGCCATTAAAAGCACAATTTAGACTGTTGCTTAACAGCTGCAATGTTGACATAATGCAAATTCAGGTAACACTTGGATAGTTAAAAGCAATTATTCTGAAATATAATTACTTAGCAGTTTAAGAGAGTTTCATTCCAAGTGACTCTGAACACATTTGTTCATTCCACACAAATGAGAATGCATGATCAAGGTTCTAATGGGACTTGCAAGGAGACTTTTCAGACCTTTTCAAGAATCAGTTTTGAGAAATGCTTTTAATGATGCAAAATAAAGAACTAAGATTCCATCTACTGGAGCCACCTTGAACGCTTGTCACAAGAACACAGGCAGAAAGGAGTATTTAAGCATTCTGTGACACGACCCTTTGAAAAAAAGTAAAATATTTTGTGTCGTTTTGAGAACTGCATTTTTCTTGTCCTCTCACATTAAGTGGCCTTGGATCTAAGGCTTGTTGGAAGACATGTTCAGAACCTGTTTCCTTGTATTAGAAGACACAGAAATCTGGCTCTCAACTGCCAACAGGCTTCGTGGGCATTGCTATGCCATGAGAATTCTAATATATTTTTCATTATTTCCACAAAGGCATACAGAATGTGTGCATTACACACAGCAGTATAATTGAGCTGAACTGGCCTGGTGCCGCGTTTTTGCTGACTCAGCACATGGTTTCTCTTTCCCAGATTACTAAAACAACTTTCCTCTGAGGTAAAAGCTTCGCAGGAAAGCAAAGGGGAATAGAAATACAGAGGGGCCTTATTTTCACCCTTAATTATACCAAGTCCAAAGGCAAATGCAAACTCAGACCGAACTTTTTGAGGCTTCAAAAATAAAAAAGGTCCCCCTTTGCTTCTCTTCCCAACCCCTGCACCCGTGGGAGTCACAGTAAATTAGAATCCAGCTTGTTTTTCAACGATGAATTTGCACCGGGGCCTCTTCCGCTTGGAGTGGCGTCCTTGATGCGGACTGCCCGTGCCTTTTTTACGCTTTGTCTACAGTATTTTAAGCGAGACAAGCCAACCTCGTTTTGTATGGACTTGCACCAGCAAACATTTAAGACTTTCGCATCAAGGATACTGCATATCCCAGACACTGCGTACAAATTTTTAGGATTTGGGGTCACAACACTTGTTCCCCTTCTCCGCCCGCTTCAGCGCTAGAGCCTGCAGAGATTTAGGGTCGTGTGTGCACACCGGCCCACAACATACTACTAAGTGGCAATGGCCGGTTCCCAGACGCATCGAACGTCCTTCAAGTTCGGTTCTCTGCTCCTTGACACACTCAGCCATTAGTGCAGCGGGAATCACTGGGCTCCGATTAGCTCGCGGGATCGAGGCAGGCGGAATACTGTGAACCTCCGGTCTTCCCCCCCACTCCACAAGGTCCCCATCTCCCCCATGACCTGCTCGCTAATCAGTGCAAATGCCGTAGGAGGCCAGGCCCGCAACTGGCATTCCAGAGAGCGCGGACCACCAGCCGAGCTTTAAATAAGTGCAGATGTGACAGACAGGGGAGACCCAGGGAGGGCCGCCTCTCCCGCCCAGCACCTCCCTCCGGGCTCAGGCCGGTGCGCCGCGGGCAGCAGCCATGCACACAGGGCGCCCGCTGGCCTTAATGTCGCCGGGGACTGGGGCGCATACCAAGTGACGGCAAAGGGAACAGAGGCCCGCGAGTTCGAGGGCAGCGCGGGAATGGTGTGAGCCCTGTCACCCATACCTTCCGTGGCCCCACGGCTTCTTCCTGAAGAGGCTGGGGGATAGCCGCCCACCCTCGCCTCCACCGGTCCCACCGTCGAGAAATCCCGAACCCGGCTGGCTGGAAAGCCGCGAAGGCCTGGCTCTTCCGCCGCAAGGCCTAGCCCCACCGCCGACAGCCGGGAATCGCCCCCACCCCACACGGAAATGCACCCTTCCCGTTCCCAGCCCCGAGCTGGGCGCCTGGTGAGAAGCGAGGTTGTAGGCGTCCCTGCCTGCGGGCGGCGGTGTGCGGTCCTGGGCGTGCGGGCCGCGGCGCGGGCACAGCTCAACTCCAGGATAGCGCCACGCGACCGCCACCGCGGGGTGGGGCCTAACCCGGGGCGAGAGACCTCCCGCGGAACGGCGACCCTCAGCCTCCGCTCCAGCCCGACTGCTGGCTCCGCATCTACCAGGCCGGTGGGAAAACGGAGAAAAGGAGGAAATGGACCCTGGCGCGCCCCGGTGTTTCTTCTGCCCGGAGCCTGACTCCGACTGTCTTCACAACCACCACCCCCAACTCCCCTACCTCGGGCGGCTCCATTCACCCCATCCCGGGGCGGGGCTCCCAGCCCGCGCGGCCATTCTCGCCTACGGTATCACCCTCCAGACCGGGCTTGGCTTCGGGTCCGAGCAAACCCGCTTTCGCCCGTCCCCGCCCGTCTCCGCGGGTGCCATTCCGTTCGCCCGGAGGGTGCAGGGGTTCGAAGCTGCACACCACTTGGCTACTGCCCGCCGCCCTCACCCCACCAGACCCCGTCTCCGCGTCCCCCCGGTTCCCCGGGCCGTGGCACTTCCCTCCCTCCAGTCCGCGCGCCCGTCCGCCGCAGGAGCGGCTCCCCGCCTTAGCCCACAAGCCGCGAGGTGCACGGCCCTCTCTACCGAGAAGCCTGGCCTCGCCGGGCCTCGCCGTCGGCCTCCAGCGCCGACATCCGTTTCGGCGCCCACTCTTCGTTCTGCGCCCCTAGACGCCCATCGGCTGCGGGAGAGGCTCCCGGGAAGCTCGGCGGGGCCCCACGCAGAGCCCGCCCGCCGGAGCCGCAGTGCTGCGAGCGTTTCCCCGCGCCACCAGTCAGGCAGGTCGCGGCGCTAAGGGCTCTGGGCGGAAGCCGTCGACACCGGCGAGCGCTGCACCCTACACTCCCCGCCGGCCGGCCTCTGTGCGCAGCGCCCACAGCCACGTGCGCGGAGCCGAGCGGCACCCGGCCCGGGGCCGCCCAGCCCCCGGCGCCGGAAGGGGCCGCCGCGCCCGCCCCGCACCTGCACCCTCCTCTCCCACTTGCCTTTCCATCTGCGCGCGGAAATGCCACGGGCTTAGAACAAACTTTTTTTTTTTTCCAGCGATATTCACGAGAGAGACGAAGAGGACACGGTCATTCGAGTGCCGAGGCGCGGAAGCGCGAACTGCGCGGAGCGACCTGGCTTGGCGCACAGACTCATTTACCAAGCTCGAGAGGCGGCAGCAATGCGTGTGCGGGAAGGGGAGCGGTTCTCAAAATACAAAGTGATAAAACAGCTTCCAGTTGTGTTGAAAAACGATGCAAACCCTCAATTCCTTTTTTTCTTTTTTGGACCTGGTCGGACCTGAAAGTGCCGGTTATAAACAAGAACAAAACCTTGAATTTATTGGTGGAAGTCCTATTAAAAGAGCCCAACACAGGCATATGAGACAAACTGCAAGGTGATCAGACGACCATGCTATATATTGAGGGGACAGTCAAATGAATTTTTCTATTATTTTGTAAAGTGCAAAATTTAGCTAAACAATTTTAGCTAGTGCAAAATTTGCTGTAGGTTTCCCTAGAGCAAACGATCTCAGATAATATGGTTACTTTCCTAATGTAAGAATTCTTGATGATGTATCACCTGAAACAGTACTCACAAGGCTTCTGATCGTGTAACATAAACGGCAGGACATAACCAAGCTAAAGACCTTAGTCTCCTTGTGTAAATACTTAATTCCATCATTCAAAAATAGTTGTTGGTTTGTATATAATTCACCGCAGGGCTAAACATAGCTGCCTTTTTATGAATAGTATCCCAACTTTCCTCCGACCCCAAAGAAGACAAACTCAGTGTCAGTATTTTGTTCTTTAGTGGGGAATGAATTGTCCTCTTCAGCCACCTGAGGTGCTCCGGAATGAGATGTTCGAAGCGTTCCTATAAGGATAGCCTGGGTGATGGTGCAGGTGTGGGCTGATTTAAATTACTTGCTTTTGTGGTGTTCCACAGGGTCAAATGTAGGCACTGGTTTTAGGGAAGGCAGAGAGAGTAAGACTTCCTGAGTTAAAATGCCCATGTGCCCAGCCTCAGATAAAAAAGATAATACAAACCTGACAAGGCATTAGCTGATGCATCAAATGATGTGCCTGTCAGCATGAATGTCATCAATAAAAAAATTATTTAATATTTGCACTCAATTAGTCAAATGATTCCACCATTTTAAGAATTTTCACACATAAGAAATTAGTAAAATAATCAGTCAAATATTCTACACTCATTTAATGGTAAATTATCTAGCAGCAGTATACTTATTTAATTTGTTGGCATATGTAATAGGGAATTGATGTTCTTAAAAATGGGGTGCAAGAATTTCAGTTAATTTTTCTAGACTAGTAGAAAATACTAACAAAATTACTCAAGAATTTTTTTTAAAAATCATTTTGGAACAAAAGACAAATGTCAGGAAACAATATCAGAATAGACTTAACATCTGAAGATATTAGGGAACTGAGTATATGGTTTCTTAAATGACAAAACCTCTTAGTGGCTTTTAAAAATCTCTGCTAAAACACATAAAATGGGCTTTAGGTTATTTTGTCTTAGGTAAGTAGAATTTCTTGTATACCATCATAAGAAACTAAAAGCTCTGTTGGTTTTATTCCCTAAGTATCAGTAATTTAAATTCTCTGAATGTAATTGACCTTATTATGTTGAATCATAGGACATAAAAGCTACCGGGGAATCTCTTTATATATAATTATGCAGATCAGTAGAAGTTTTTAAGTCACTAATAACTAGACATATAAATTTTCTGGGTTGAAGGAGTGACTGTAAATCTATCTTATATAATTTTCTAGCCATCTTTTAGTATGAGATAAATTATAGCATATAAACATCCTTGGGATCAGTTTTATTATAAGGAAATTATTTTCTTTGCTGTCAGGCATTCCCATGAGGGCAAATTTTTATTATATTTTTGAGAGCTGTTAAATTTGATGATTAAACAAATAACTCCACACCAGTGCTCAGAAAAGTTCTCAGACTATTAATAATATTTTACTTTTGAGAAATGCATTTAAAAATATAAAATTAGTGGCATTAATATTAAATTTTCATAACCAAGAATCTGTGCATAGAACAGGAAATATGTGCAAATAAAAACCAAATATCGAGGTCCAGGTGGAGAAGGACATTAAAAATTATGCTTGGCAGAAAAATAATCTATTTTACCAACAGTTCTTAAGGTCTGCCCTTTACGATGATGAAACTGCCCAGGCACCCCCTCACCAGCCTCGAACAATTGCAGCTGTGTGTATGTGTTGTGTGGTGTTTTTTTTTCTCCCCATTTCAATCTCCACTTAGCCTTTGCAGAGTAAAGAAATAAAGGAAGAATGAAAATCTTGAGCTAGCCTGATACCTATAAGGACTTATAGTTTATTAATTGGAGAATTTAGTTTAGCCCCCCCTCTCTATTCATCTGAAATTAATTAAGTGTATAGAATTACAAGGTGGGTGTATCCGAGACAGCAGGCCCTGCTCGGACTAATCAAAAGGGCACATGTTGAATGAGTACAATTTAGTTAAGGTTAATCCAGTGAAGATGATACCTCCCTGGTCTTAATTACTCTAGGTGATAGATTGTGGAATGGGAAAGTAGGAAGGAAAGGAAATTCAGTCCTACTGAATACCAGGATTTTCTAATTTAATTTAGTTCTCTGTTTTCACAGAAGCAAATGGTCTCCATTGAGAGAGCAGGACCACACTCTCTGGGTTCTTGTTTAAGGTGGGTCAAAGAAAAAAAATTATTTGCTTGTATGTTTTTAAGAAAAAGACATGGGAACCAAACATGAAGGTTTCAAAGGTGTTTGTGATAACGCGCCTTTCATTACAGACATGTCAGTTTGAGAATTTTGTCACAGCTCAGTGGATTCTTTATGATTTCTGCTGGTGGTTGCTTATTTTGTTGAACTCTCTTCTGAGTGCTGAGACTGGTCAATATGCTGAAATAAATCGACATGTTTCTGTACCTACAAGACTGCATTAAAGAAATGAATGTATCCATAATATTAAAAACAATACCATCTGAATATCAATAAATACAGAACTAACCACCATGGATGAATCGCATACACATAATACTAAAAGAAGCCAGATGCAAGAATACGTACTTTATGCTTCTGTTTATATAAAGCTCAAAAACATGCACTAATCCCTAGTGTTACGCTAGCCCAACTATAGTGAGGGTAGTGGTTACCCTCAGAGTAGTCACTGATAATGTTCTGTTACATAGGTGTGTTCGCCTTATGAAAACTCATTGAGCTTACACATTTGTGAACTTAAGACATGCATTTTTTCTGTATATATGTTTTATTTCAATAAAACACATACTTCACAAAATGAAAATAAGGGAAAAAATACTAAGAAGTAAAGGCATGGAATTGTGAGCCAATGTATTTTTAAAAGGCAGAGAGGTTGAAGCTGAGGGCTGAGGATATAATTCCCAAAGAGAAAAAATGTACGAAAACATCTGGCAAAATGTTATTAGCAAGGTTTGAATGTGTTCACTTTGCCATTTTAATATCCACCCACCCACAAACAGAATACTACTCAGTATTCATTCTTCACCAAATATAGGACTCTTTCTTGTTTCTTTTGCATGTGTTAAAGTCAAAGTCTGGTTAAGGTGTTTAAGAATCTTATTCTTTGTCTCTAAGACGCAGCACTCCCTGATCCTAAAAAACAAAAACAAAAAAAGCTTATTTTCTCCATGCACATGCATTAAAAAATCATCAGATGATTTTCTCATTTTCAGTTTTGTGATATATTTTCTTCTCAAGAGGGGATATCTGTTTCTGATTTATTAGCATTTGATCTCCTAGTTTCCTGCCATTGATCAAGCCTAATACTTAGCTCAGCTGATGAGTTTTATATGAAATCTGATATTTTAGGAAGATGGAAGGTTGAACCCATTTTTAATATTTGTTTGCCCTTCATCTCTTTCAGCGTTTGACGTGCACATGAGGCACCTAACAAAGCCTAAAACTAAATTTATTTTTCACTACATCTCTCTGGTATCAAACTTTTGGAAGTAAAACATGTATTTATCAATAAAACAGATGTTTGCCCAGCATCATCCACATCCTGTCTACTGTATGTATACATTTACACTCTCCCGCCAAAACATGCCTTCACCCCACTCTTAACCGGCTGTCCGCCATTCAATCTCCAGTGAAGTCTCGGTCAATAAGGTCAACTCCCTGGAAACATCTGCATTTGATCAGTTTGTACAAAACGGGGGCCTTCTTAATACTGGACTTCCCTGAAGTCAGCTACGACAATAGTTGATTCACCACTCCTGCCCAGGCCTTCCTCAGGAAACCTTTTTTTTTTTTTTTTTTTTAATCCCCCTCGGAGACTATACAATGCCGAGACTAACTCCTGCTCTAATGAGCGGAGGGGCATTTGCAGCTCTGCGTCTCCCAAGCTGGCTTCACACTGGGGGAAGAATTTCACATTAACTGGAAAGATGTTCTGTCTGTTATTGCTAAAGCTAGGACGACTTGCTGTCCTTGATCCATTTCGGTACTGGGAAAGAGTAACAAATGGAATCTGATCAGAAACTTGTCAACATGTTGTCAGCGTTTCAACCCTTCCAGACCTGGTAGGGTCAGTTCTCTGCTCCCAGGTGCACATCAGGGAGGGATTAGCATTATCCTGTATGTTGTTCTTTTCTCTCTCTTTTTTGATCACATTTTCAGCATTTTGTGGTCAACATGTTATTCCAACAGAAATTCTAAAGGATAACTCTAGAACCTCTTTGTCTTTAAAGCAAAAAATAACTCTTAGGATAATCAGATAACCCCAAGATTGTATTTTTATAGGCAGAATATAAATTTTTAAACACTTCAGTAGAATAACAAATACAAAAGAGAAATTGACCAAAAGTCTAGTGTAACCTTTTAAATTAAACACCAAACCTATGACAGAATGAAAAGAGTTTCATTAAAATGTGGGGCATCATTAAATTCATTCTACTGGTATATCATTTAGAAAATCCCCAATCACGTTATTTACAAAATTTGCTTGCCACATTTTTTAAATGTTTGAGGTTTTACCGTCCTTCATTTACAGAGAGGGTAGAACAAGAGACTGAAAAGATTAATCAGCTCCGTTTCCAATGAAGGGTTTTTGAGCTTAGTCATAGGTACCAAGCAGGAGGCAGGAGACCCACAGCACAGACCCGGTCTTCACGAGCTGTTGGTCTAGTTGAGGGAACAAAACATGAATACCTGAAAATATACATATGGAAAAGCAAGAAGTCTCAGGTAGCCAATAAGTGGTACAGCTACAAACATGCAGATTGTCCATTGTTCCCCATGTGAAACACATCAAAACTTGTTTCTAGTTTAAGCCAAGACTGGCTCTTGGTTTAAGCCGTCTCTGTATGTGGTCCCCTCTCAGATCTCGGTGCTGCCTGTCACTATTGCTTCCCCATCACCCCATCCTCAGCTGTGTATTGGGGTTCAGACCAACCTGCATTATACCCTCAGCAGTGCTGGGCTGTAGGGCAAGTTACCGCACCACTCTGTACCCTAGGTCCCTCACTCATGAGTAGTAGAACTGTCTCACAAGACAGACTGTCAGGAGGATTAAGTGACACGGTGTATGCAGAGTGCTTAAAGCAATGCCGAGTGTGTACATGGTGCTCGGTGCAGTCAGTGATGACCAGTGTTCATATTTCTGCCGTTGTCCATCCCTCCCACATGAGCCAGTCCTGCTGTGGTCAATATCTACTGATTCTATTTGAATGAAAATGAATTTGTTCTGAAATACCTCCATAAACTGTTTTTTGAATGTTCACGGCTTTCATGTCTATTAGCTCTCCTAAACACAACCTTCTTCCCCAGAGATGGAAGACACAGGGTGATTCACATCACCGTGTTTTCCCTGAAGTGCGAAATAACAGACTGTACAAATAAAGGGACAACTTTTCCCACCACAACAGGATTAACTTTCAAAGGTCTTGCAATGGATGTAGAAACCCTTCTTGGCACCAAGGCTGGCATTTGGTCCCAAATGTCACCATTCTGGAAAACTCGATTTCTTGCAGTTTTCACTGGCCTTTATTCACGCAACTCAAATGCTTTTTCTCACGTCAGATTTTCACCTCAATCTAGTCCCACAGTCTCTTAGTCATCCCTGCTTCTGAACTGCCTGATGGCCAAAGGACCCCTGTGACTTTTCTCCAGGATTCTCCCTTCTTACCCCTTGGATGGGGCTCTTTTCTTCCCCATATCTTCTGGGGCTGCCTTTTGCTTTTCAAGATAATGTGCATCCCCTCCCCTGACTCAGCAGCTTTCTCCCTGTGGTCCAAGTTACTCCTCGTTCCTTCTCTCTTGGCAATATGTACTTTCCTGCATCACCAGCCTCTGTAACCAACTGGCTTCCAAATAAAATCCTAGTTGTCACCTTTAGGGTTATAAGCCTTGGCCATCCTGGGAGCTCTTCTTTCTAAAACAGCCTTTCCCAAGTTTCTCCCTCAGGCTTTCTCCTCAAACCAAGCTCACTGTACCCTTGGCCTTGCTCTGTCTTCCTTCTCAGGCTTTCTTCATACCTGAGGAAAGGCATACTTGTCTGGCCCTGAGTGAAGGTGTGGGAGGTTTCAGGGACTGAGGAAGGACAGGCTGGAGCCTTGACTCCTGGCCTCCCTTGGTCTGTTGTGTCTTCCTCCTTATAATGATCTATTAAAACAGTTCTGGAGCCTGTCGTAACCACCTCCTTCAGAATCTCTCCTGGGACACCTGCCTGCCAGCACCATCCAAAAGCACAGTACTTTCCAGGTGAGTGTGTTGAGACTCTCTCCTCTCTGGCAATGGAAACACCTTCCCTTTTGTGTCATGTCCTCAGGGATGTTTCTTGACAAGAGCTGCACCTAATTCAGTTCTTTGTAGAACCTGGTCTCTTGCTGTCATTGGGTTAAAAGTCTCATTCAATTATGTTAAATGCAATTAATTTAAAATGTAAAGATAACTTGGGGTTGCTTTTAGCAGTGAAGGATAAAAAAGAGAGGATACTGAATCTCTGCTCCCACAATGGAAAATGAATGTGATCAAGGGAGGTGTTAGGGTGACCAGCCCTAGAGTGGGGAACTCCCCCGGGAGAATTCAAAGCTTGTTATGTCCCAGCAACTTTGGGAGATGGAAAGAAGTGTTCACAACAACTCCTACCTACTTTGATGTGCAATTTACTAATCTTTAAGCAATTAAGATTTTGAAAATATTCACACACTAATGAGTAATTAATTACTCAAAAACATCCACTTAACTAGATTCTCCCTAACAAGTAAACATTTCATGCACACATAAGCAATTAAAGTCTTCACAATTCTAATATATCAAATTCCCCTGATTGTTTTAAATGCCTTAACAAATAAATCGACAATAAGTTGATGATTACAAAACTCATCAGTTTACTTACACAATCTGTTATAAAAGGGCTAACATCGCACACTTAAATGTGATTCTTCTTTTTCTTTGTTTTTATTCAGGTCTTCTTTTGTCGAGTTGGGTATGATTTCTACTCAACTATCCTAATGAGCCATAATTACCTCTTCAGCTGAGCTAATGTTGCAAATACAGGTGGATGGTCTTAATTCATGACAGGAGACAAGGGACTGGAGTCTGCTTTCCAAAATGCTGTGGCTCAAGGGCAGTGTCACACAGGCTGGGCACTTTGTGACACAGAGACTTTGTTCATTACAGCAGAACTATTCAAACTATAGGCTCTAGCCAAACAGATTTATTTATTTATTTATTTATTTGAGATGCAGTCTTGCTCTGTTGCTCAGGTTGGAGTTCAGTGGTGCGATCTTGGCTCACTGCAACCTCCACCTCCCGAGTTCAAGCAATTTTCCTGCCTTAGCCTCCCAGGTAGCTGGGATTACGAGCATGCTCCACCATGCCTGGCTAATTTTTGTATTTTTAGTAGAGATGGGTTTTCACTGTGTTGGGCAAGCGAGTCTCGAACTCCTGTGATCCTCCCTCCTGGGCCTCTCAAAGTGCTGGGATTACAGGTGTGAGCTATCACACCTGGCCAACAGATATGTTTTTATGGTTTTGATCTTAATATTTTCCCCCAGATAATGCTTGTTCTGAATATCTTCCCTTGCCAAACATATAGTCTGATAGAAATCAGCTTTGTAACTGCCCCCTCTGAGTGTCTTCTCTTTGTTTTACAGCAGGCATAAGCCCATTTTGCAGTTGCTGGTTCCCAATGGGCTCTGTCCTGATTCTATTTTTAATTCTGATACTTGGTAAATTTGGATTACCAAAACTATAGAGTTGCAGTGTTGATGTTCTGTATTCCATTAACTAACTACAAGACAAGTAGTTAGTTGTCAAATAGTTAGTTAGTGATTTGCCTAGGCAAGTTACTTTCCCTGAGCTCCAGTTTCCTGTCTTAGACACTATCTCTGAAGTCCAGTCACATCTAACCATCTGTGATGCTGATGCTTGAATTCTCAGTGGCAAAGTGTATGCCACATATCACATATGCTGAGGCCGTGGACTTTCAGGGGAGGGTGTAACCAGTGCGAGCTGGAGTTAGAAAAGCCCTGTGATGGAGACCATGGGCCAAGCAGAATCTTGAAGAAGGGTAGAATTAGATTGAAAGAGAAAAAAGGAAAGGACAGTCTAGAGAAGGGGAGAAACATGAGCAAGCGCTGGCAGCAAGAATTAGTTGGCCCCATGGAAGTGGCCTGCAAAGTAAAAATATTCAAGAGGAACCACAGTGGGTGCAATTACCACCAGGATGGATATGCTCATTTAGTGATGCTGAACTTGGACATGTCTCTCCTGGCAGCTCTGTTATCTGTTACCTAACATTCTTCCAACTTCACAATTGCTTGTAAGATTTTCTTTAAGGATATAATTTTAAATCCAGACATACCTTCGTAAAAGGGTGTTGCGTCTATGTTCTCTGTGCCAGAGGTTGGAGGGGAAGGCTGCCATCTACCAGACCCTGAGGTTTATGAGTGCCACGGCTCTGCCACCTTTCCCTCTTTGTACCCAGCCCCTGTCCTCCTGTTGCAGTTTTCTGTTGTGGCATAAGCAATGCCCCCGCAACACACAAGGGCTTAAGACAACAATTCATTATCTCTCATGATTCTGCAGTGTGTCAGGGTTCAGTGAGGTGGTTCTGCTCCACTTAGTAAGTGGGGTCACTCCTTGACTACAGTCAGCTGCTAGATGTGCTGGGCTGGAAGGTCAAGGCAGGCTTCTTGCAATGTCTGGTGCCTTGGTGCTTCTCCATATGGCCCTTCCTTCTGTCTGACTTTCTTCCCACATGGTGGCTCTATTAGGGTGGTCAGACTTCTTACTCAGCTGCTGAGTTCCAAGAGAAAAGAAGCAAAAGTTGTCTTAAGAGAGAACTGTGGCCGAGTGCGGCAACTCACGCTTGTAATCCCAGCACTTTGGGAGGCTGAAGCGGGTGGATCACCTGAGGTCAGGAGTTTGAGACCAGCCTGGCCAACATGGTGAAACCTTTGTCTCTACTAAAAATACAAAAATTAGCTGGGTATGGTGGTGTGCACTTATAATCCCAGCTGCTCAGGAGGCTGAAGGGGGAGAATCTCTTGAACCCAGAAGGCAGAAGTTGCAGTGAGCCGAGATCATGCTATTGCACTCCAGCCTGGGCAATAGAAGAAGACTTTGTCAAGAAAAGAAAAAAAAAGAAAAGAAAAGAAAAGAAAGGGAAAAGAAAAAAAGAAAAAAGAAAGAAACTAACTGTATTTGGGAGTTTCAGAATGTCATTTCCACGGCATTCTATTGTTAAAGCAAGTCACGAGGCCAGCCCAGATCAAATAGAGATCTTGATGGGAGGAGAAGTATGCCAGGAAGAATTGATGGTAACT
>NW_012101921.1:4876769-4896104 GCF_000951045.1 Mandrillus leucophaeus | reverse complement strand
TGACAGTCTTGCTCTGTCGCCCAGGCTGGAGTGCAGTGGTGCAATCTCGGCTCACTGCAACCTCCACCTCCTGGGTTCAAGCAATTCTCCTGCCTTAGCCTCCCAAGTAGCTGGGATTACAGGCAGGTGCCACCATGCCCAGCTAATTTTTGTATTTTTTGTAGAGACAGGGTTTCACCATGTTGGTCAGGCTGGTCTCAAATTCCTGGGCTCAAGTGATCCTGATGGTAACCATCTTTGAGGACTGTCTACTCCGTCTCCTCCAACTGCATGGTTGTTCATGCAAGTTGCTAGAATAATTCAAACAGCAGTGGGCAAATAGACCTCAAAGCCAACACCAATCCCCATGCCAGGTGTTGGAATTTCCCATCTGTGACCAATGGCAATAAATGCTGGTGGTCCTGCTCATTTCAACTCTTCACCCTACACCTTTGTTACTGCTCTATTTCTTAAGTATCAGTCTTTCCTCCCCCTAATTAGGCCAAAAGCTCACAGGGGTAGGGGCCACCTGTTCTTCTCTCATATGACTAAATTTACCTCGAGTCAGGATGGTAGGTTCTGAAGGAAGTTGAATTTGTATAAAAGTTCATGCATTCATATTTCCTGAGCACTAACTAAAGGTGTAGAGTTTAGTTATAGCAGTGAACAAACAAAACCCACCACACTGATGTAGCTTACACTGTTATTGAGTAATAATAACAACAATGATGATAATCATATCTACTATGTATTAAGCACCTATTCTTTCTCTACCAGATATTATGCCTGTTGTTTGACATACATTGTGCTCTTGATCCTCCCGACAGCTCTATTGTTGTCTCCATTTTATTGAAGAAGAAAATGAGGCTTTAAAGAGATTATGTAATTTTCCTCCAGGTCACAGAGTTTAGTAGTGACAGAGACAGGATCCAAATCCAGGAGTATGAGGCTCTAAAGTGAGGTCCATAACTTCTCTTCTGATCCTAGTTAGCAGAGCAGAATGCTGATTCTCAGTGCAGTTTTCAGTTATCCCAAGAACATAATGATATTGCCAAAATAAAAATAGTAGGCAAGCACATGCAAGCATGCACGTGTGTGTGTGTTCATGCACATGGGTGAGGTGGTTGGTGTTGGGAAGCCTAACAACTCTAACACTATAAAGCAGTGGTTCCCAAAGTGGTCCATGAGTCAAAACTATCTTCATGACAATACTAAGACATGATTTGCCTTTTTCATTCTCTCATGAGTGTACACTGGCATTTTCCACAGCCTATATGATGTGTTATATCACAACACCCTGGATTCAGAAGCATATATGAGAATCCAGCTGGCTTCTAATAAATCGGACATTTAAAAGATTTTCAAAAATTGAAGTCTGTGCCAGGCTTCTCACTAGGTTTTGCCGCTATTTCTGAATATGTAGTTGTTTTTCATAAAAGTGTTATTTGTGTTAATACATAATGGGTTTATTATTGTTATTTTTAATGAAGTCATAAATGTTCAATTTTTCTCAGTCTTACTTGCTAATATGGAAATTATTGATAGATATAATTCATATAAGCAAAAGCTCATTGGAATCCTTGGTAATTATTAGAGCACGAAAAAGAGTCCTGAAACCAAAGAGTTTGAAAATGCTGGTGTAATGTGTTGCAACTGGGAGAGAAAAAAGGACGCTAAAGATGTAAGTCTTCTTCCTGAGTTTTGGGGAGCATTTTCAGAGATCTAAAGGAGGTGAAATGAGATTCTTCAGGGTTAAGAGGAGAGAGCTTCCTGGAACCATGAAGAATGCTCTGAAAGTTAGAGTCAAGCTGCATGTTCTGTCCTCTCCTACCCCTGCAGTCCAGAAGCCCTGGCAGAAGCTTAAAGGTGAGACATGCTGTGCCCATTGCAGATTATGGCAGTAGCTGTTTGCTAAACAGACTGAAGCTGTCTTTTGTGCTGGAGAGCCAATGCTTTAGAAAACACCACACTGGGGGAGAAGTGCATGGCCCTGACATCTGAGAGTGTTAGGTCAGGGCTGATCTTCATACACCCAATATCTACAAACAGATTTGATTCAGAAAAGAACACAGGCAAAGCAACATCTGCTTATCGTCCTGATTCTCCAGAGCAGTTAATCCTTGGCTCTGAATGAGAACTGGAAAAACAGAGGCTTGGAAGCCAGATGACACAAATGAGGAAATGCATTGCTTTGTCATTGCTGAATGAACCCCGATCTTTAACTCCAGCTCCCTGCATTTGGGGTAAATAATCTCACTGAGCAACTTGATTAGGTCTAAGCCACACATTTAGTTTTTCCTAAACCTTCTTTGTCACAGCTGTGAAGATGTGAACAAAACATCTACACAAGTGACTAGGTGTACCCAGCCCAGCCTCACCTGATGTAACCTTCATCAGAGAAGCAGAAGATGCCTGCAGACTGCCAATTGCATGGAACCAGCCCCAGGCTAAACAGTGACTGTTTGCTAAAAGGCTGTTAAGTCTGCAAAGGAGCTCATCCCTGAAGCTGGGATTCCAGGCCCTGAGACAAACTGGAATAAAGTGAGTCCAGGGAGAAAAGATTCATAGCTCATGAGGAACAAATCATTGCTTCCCTGTAGAAAATGGGCACCATAGTTCTCTTTGCTGTCTCCACCACCAGCATCTCCTTTTCCGCTCTTCTTTCCTACTCCTTGCTTGTTTCTTGTTTCACACTCTAATTTCTAGGCCATTTTTTATTTCTTCACTCTTCCTTCCTTTTCTAGGCTTGGGGCCTGGAATTCATGACACTTCTGGAGACATGAAGTACCTTCAGTTTCAGAAAATAAGAAGCATGTGAATCTCATCTTGGGTAGGTTTTCTTTAATTTGGTTAGGATAGTGATACTATCTTTACACAACCCCAGTAACGGAGATGCATGTATCTGAATATTTAGTGTCATGCCAACCACATGTTGAATTGTTGACAACGCTTATCTCAAAGGCTCTTAAGATGACAAGGTAGTGCCCCTCCAATGGCAGGATCCCAGGCAATGAGACAGAACAGTGTGAGTGACATTCAGGGTAGAGGAGATATTCCAGCCCTTCTCCAGTTATACCAAATGGCCAACCATCTAGTTCAATTATGTAAAAGGCAGCCTGCATCAATGTTCATCTGCATATGAGATTTGCTTGTAAACTACAATGACTTCTGATAAAATTAGCTTCTATAGCCAAGAGATATGGGGCCTTTAAGTCTCACAGTAGTAATCTTTTTTTTTTTAAATTGAGCATTGCTCCAGCAGAAAGTGACTTCTTAAGCTCTTAAGGACCCATCTGTAAGAATGAGTTGACTGGGTGACTTAGCTCCATAAACAAAGAGGTAGAGCAGGATTCATTTATTTATGCAACAAATACTTAATAAGGGGTTGGGGGAACTTTCTGGCGGAATGTGGGGAGGGGGCGAATATTACTAGCTTTATTCACACTTCAGATTGAGCCTCCTGGGCAGCAGGACCTGCTTTGCAACCACAGCCAGAGTCTCTGAGAGAGGCCTCTCTGCCTCACAGAGAAGAATTAACCTCCAGAAATCAAGAGAAGAGGAAGAGAAGAAGAGCCTACAGGCTCCATAATGTCAGCTTGCCACTCAGAATGGTACAGCAAGCAAGTCTTCCTTCCCTTGCTTTGCCTTCTAGAATTTGGCAGAAAAGAGCCCTCAGAAGCTCTGCATGAGCATGACTCACTTCTCTCTTGAGCAGGTCAAGCAGGAGCCCTCTGCTCTGAAGCTGCTTGGAAGGGAGTTGGAAAGGCCCTTCCAGGCTTGCTCCTCAGCCACTCTCTAATGCTGGCTTACTATCCTGGTCCAAGCACTGGATCAAACCCCACTGGGAAAAGAACCAGATTAAGTCCTGTGCAGGCATTAACCCTCAGTGGGGCAGTGGTGAGGAAGCAATAGCTAGTAAAAAGTAAAAGAGAAAAGAAGGAAAGAAAGAGAGAGAAAAGAAAGAGAGAAAGAAAGAAAGAAAAAGAAAGAAAGAAAGAGAAGAGAGGGGAAGAGAGAAAGGAAGGGAGAGAAAGGAAGAGAGCAAGAGAAAGAAAAAGAAGAAAGAAAGAGAGAAAGGAAGAGAGAAAGTAAAAGAGAGAGAGAGAAAAGAAAAAGAAAGAAGAAAAAGAAAAAGGAAGAAAGAAAAAGAAAGAAGAAAGAAAGAAAGGAAGGAAGAAGAAGAAGAGGAAGAAGGAAGAAAAGGAAGGAAGGAAGGAAGGAAAGAAGGAAGGAAGGAAAGAAGGAAGGAAGGCAGGAAGGAAGGAAGGAAGGGCAAGTCAGGTATTTAGAATGAGAAGACTTGGATTCAAATCGTAACACTTAGTTGCATGATCTGGGACAGGTCACTTAACCTCTTAGAGAGATGGATATTTATTTCCTTCATTACTGGTGAAACAAGGAGAATAATATCACAGGCTGATGTGAGAATTCAGAGAGAATGTTTGTTAAATACATTTTTCTGTTATAGAAAGTTTGGTTATAGTGGCGGTCATTATTAATTGATTTTATCAGATCTTTCTTTGAGTGACAGCTGGCTGGGAGGAAGTCTGGCAGGAGGCCTGGAGAGAAGGGATGGAGGAGGGGAAGGTGAGGCCTTCCCCATGAGAGTGTGGTCCGATGCAGGCTGGCCTGCAAGGGCTGCTGGGATCTAGAAGGCACAGGAAGCCACAGGGAAATAGAAGAGGAACAGAGGGGAAAAGGGGGATGTAGAAAAGAAGTGAGAAAGATCCCCAAATCAAAGTACTGATCTGGGGACTCACATGAGACCCTTGGGCTTGGCTTCTGTTGGTGAAACACAGACCATTGAAGATCCAGAAGTGATAAGTAGAGGCCTGGGGCCTGCCCTGTGAAACAGCTCAGGGAGGGGGGAAAGGAAGTCATGGGAACCTCAGGCTTCCATTCTAGGGTGACTTGTAGAGAAACTCTTGGGGTTCTCCATTCTCCGGGTGAGGGTCTGTCTTGCACCTTGCAATGGGTTGGAGAACTCTCTAGGCATTGCTTTGGTGGGAGAGGAGCAGTGGGCAGGCGGTTGGTGGTCAGCCTTAGACATTGGGAACCGGCACTTTGCCCACTCACTGGGAACCTAAAGACCAGGATGAGGTGAGCCACAGGACCCCCAGATTTAGCTCACAGCTGATTAAGAAACCACTTCTAATAAAGACCACTCATTTTCTTCTTCTGTAAAATGGAGACAACAATAGAACTGTTGGGAGGATCAAGAGCACAGTGTATGTCAAACAACAGGCATAAAACAGTCTATTAAAGTCTTGGGCATCCCAGGTTATCTAGACTTCTGAGGCATTCACAGTTTTACCCAGGGAAGCATAGCCAGTTCCTTGGGGAAGAGGGAGAACTCCTGAAACTCACTGTAAATTAACTTTAGACTGATTCGTATAGGCCCCAACTATGCTAATGCAGCCTCGAGGGTTGAACAGGTCTCCCCAAACATGAACAACCACAGTAAACGCTCTCAGAGTTCACTCACGCTCCCTAGCCGCCAGGTTCTTACCACATTGTAAACTATACATTTGCAAATCTCACAGCTAATCCACAGTACAGCCTGTGTGCAATCTAATATGGGTCTGAGAGCCCGGAGGCACCCATGTGGCACAAGCAGACCCTGTCTTAAGCCTCACACTGAAAAGTACAACCCGTTAGCCAGACTGCAAAGTATGTAACTTGAAGTCCCCTTGCCATGAGAACAGCGTCTCTGGAATTTCCTGGCTTCGGGAGGGGTGGCGTTCAATTTCTAACCTTTGCTTTATGTTGGTGGAGCCCTTGCATTTTATTCCTGGGGTCGTTTCTGTATTCAGTAGGGAGGTGAGGGGGCAGGGAGAAAGGAATGAAAGAATCTCCCTAGAAAAACGAGGAGCCGGAGGCTGCCGAGTGTGCACCACAGAGCCCCATCCGGACCTCGCACGGTGAGCTAGTGGACCACGCAATGCAGACACAAGCCGTTGATGTGCTCCTTCTGCCCCCTCCCCACAATGCCAGGGTTTTCCCACAGCCCGGTAATTGTGGCAGAGAGTGAACAGCTGTCGTATCAGGACAAGAAGGCCAGGCTTGGGGTCAGAAAACCTTGCTGCCAGCCCTGATTTTGTCATTTGGTCTCTGAGGGACCTTGGGCAAATCACTTTATCTGAGTTGCAGCTTCCTCCTTGGTAAAGGGGCTAATGGACCCTCACAGTGAATTGGAGGATTGAATGAATTAAATGAGGAAATAGAGGGCACCCAGAAGTCAGTCTAGAGAGTTCTTTGCAATATCTAGATGCAGGAATTCTTCTTCTACAATTGCGTACAGAAATAAATGAAATAATCTCTTGAGCAGCCCCTGTGCTCGGAATACTTCGCTTGGTTATGAGGGTGATGCTGAGGAGAATAAGCAAGGCCACCATGAATGCACCACTGAGTGCTGAGGACAGGCCACCAAGGCGCTCAGAAGATGACTGACACAAGAAGGCATCTTTTGCTAACAGTCAATGAATGTTAAAAAGAGCTCAGAGAGAAGAACGAGCACTAAATAATGCATGATAGACTTTTTTCACAGAGAAAAGAGACTTTGAAAATGCTTCATCTTGTTCCCTTTGGCCCCCTGGGAATATTTTTCGTGCCCCAGAAGTCTAGCAAAATGTACCCAAATTGGAACAGTCACACAATGTCCCCAAATTGGAACACAGTGGCAGCAATATGTTTACAGTGGCTAGCTTTGGGAAAATGATAGGGTGGGTTAATTTTTTTTTTCATACTTTTTTATGCAGTGAAAATTGGTCATTAGAAAAATTCCCAGTAACTATTCATTTAAAAATAAAGCAAAATACGAATTTTTAAAAAATCTTAACCAGGGAGTTTAGTTCTGTATGGTCTTGGGCAGGTTATTTAACCCTTTTTAACATTGGTTCGTTTTCATAAGTGGAAAAACAACAGTAATCCCGCTAACGTCAAAGGATTCTTGTAAGGATCAAATAAAGTAAAGCAGGTAAAGCACTGAAAGGAGCACCTGGTGCTTGGTAAATCTCAATCAAGTTTAGTTATTGTTATCGTTGTATATTATCATAATGATCAGCTAGTTCTTGAAATTAAAAAATAATGGAATGAGGTTGCATTCGTTGTTCTTGCACTGCTATAAAGAAATACCTGAGACTGGGTTAATTTAAAAAGAAAAGAGTTTTTTTTTTTTTTTTTTGAGACAGAGTCTTGCTCTGTCCCCCAGGCTGGAGTGCAGTGGCCGGATCTTGGCTCAGTGCAAGCTCCGCCTCCCGGGTTTACGCCATTCTCCTGCCTCAGCCTCCTGAGTAGCTGGGACTACAGGCGCCCGCCACCTCGCCCGGCTAGTTTTTTGTATTTTTTTAGTAGAGACGGGGTTTCACCGGGTTAGCCAGGATGGTCTCGATCTCCTGACCTCGTGATCCGCCCGTCTCGGCCTCCCAAAGTGCTGGGATTACAGGCTTGAGCCACCGCGCCCGGCCAAAAAAGAAAAGAGTTTTAATTGGCTTATGATTCTGCAGGCTGTATAGGAAGTATAGTGGCTTCTACCTCTGGGGAGGCCTGGGGAAGCTTCTAATCATGGCAAAAGGTGAAGGGAGAGTGAAGCTTCCACATGGTGGGAGCAGGAGCAAAAGAGAGTGAGTGGGGAGGTGCTGCACACTTTCAAATAACCAGATCTCATGAGAACTCACTCACTGTCATGAGAACAGCACCAAGAGAATGGTGCTAAACCATCGTGAGGAAGCCGCCACTGTGATCCACTCACCTCCTGCCAGGCCTCAGCTCCAACACTGGGGATTATAATTGAGCATGAGATTTGGGTGCGGACACAGATCCAAACCATTTCAGAGGAGTTGGTGTCCTCCTTCCTGGATGGCAAAAGAAGAGGAATATGAGCAGGCTTAGGCAGAACAAGGAAGAATCCAGTTCTCCTTAACAGGAATAACAAGGTCTATTGTTTCCGAACAGGCAGAGCCAAAGTTTGCTAGGTGAGAAATAGTCCTCTCACCACGTGAGAGTAAGCTGGGCTGCCTTTCCATTTTAAAGACTTGCCTTGGCTAGATGTCTTCAGTTCTTCTGGTAAGTAAAATAGCCAGTCTTTCTTTTTAGGTAGGAAATTGAACTGGAATTGGAGACTCCGCATTCACCCTGATAAGAGCAGAGCACAATCCACCCCTTTGGAGTGTGTGTGACAAGCAAAAGAAAGCCTCATGAGCATCTGACCCAAGTTCTGCAAGGAACAAGGTGCTAAGGGGCAGTATCTCCTCTTTGTTGGGACGGGATGCTACTGAAGGGAGAACAGAAGTACCTGACTCTGGAAATTTAAGAAGATGGTGGCCGAGATCACTAGTTGCCTCCCAATATCCATCTCTTTTTTTGCTTTAGTAACAGATCCCGGAGTTTTAGCTGGGCACGTGGTGCTCAGATTGAAGGCGACATTTCCCAACTCCCTTGTGGCCGTGTGACTAGGCTTTGGTCACTTGGATGTGAGCAGAAGTAGTATGTGCAACTTCTGGGTCATGTCTCTAGAAGGAGGAGCATGGTCTCCTCTTCTCCCTTCATCCTTCTTCCCCCTGCTAGACTGTAGACATGATGACAGGGAAGCTGGAATGGCTCCTAGATCACAAAAAGGGAGCTGTGTGCTGAGGACTGCAGAGCAGCAAGACAAGAGTCAGGGTTCACACACTGCCAAGATGTCTGATAGCCACAAACTGTTCATGCTCAGACTGTTAAAGAGAGAAACACTCCTACCTTATTTAAGCCATTCTTATTTTGCTCTTTATTACTGGAGCTAGACCTATTTTCTACTTAACATGGAGAATAAGATGAATAAAAGACAAGAAACTATATTTGGAGGAGAAAAGTTGGAAGAGTGAGAATGTTCATGGGGGGGCCCTCCTTGCAAAAGTCTAAGCCTGGAAGGGCCATTGATTCAGAACAAGGAAGAAATTGAGACATTCAAAGATTCAGCCCTTGCCCCTCCCATACTCTGTACAGCCTCAGGAAAGAACCATGTAGACCTGGGCCTTTTTGGTCTGGTGGGATTTTATAGGACAAGTTGGCCCAGGGAATTTAAGTCTTTTCTGCACTTTTAATAAAGCAGTACTTCTCCAAATGTGAACTGCAGACTGGTGTCAGCCCTAAAACTGTCTGTAACCATGAGATAAGTATACAAATTCAGAGTTAGCATTTAACAGCTTCTATAACAATTTGACATTGTTGTGAAATCTGAGCATATGATTATTTTTCTAGTAATTCACTTTTACTATATTTGACAAAAATGTTATTCTGCAGTGGATTGGAGATAAAAATACTGGTTCTTTATCACAGATAGTTTGAGAGGGAGAGAAGAGCTAAAAATGCATTGGGAAGGTACTCCAAGTATAAAGATTTCTTGATTATTCCCATAGATTTTGAGGTATGACAGCTGAAAGAGAAAAATAAGAGGCCCTGCATCCACTGCCATTTGTGAGCTCAGGATTATGCCATCACCAGTGGGCAGAAAGTGAAGCAGAAGTCATCACTAGATGCCCTCAGCTAGCCAAACACACTGACCCTTATACAGAAACAAAATGAGCATGTATTAAATATTTTGTTTAACACATTAAATTAAAGAGCTAGTAAGATGTGAAAACTGATTCAAAGCAGGATGTAAAGAACTGGTGTGTGTGTGTATATTTTTAAAAATATTTTTTATTTTCCCATAGGTTATTGGTGTACAGGTGATGTTTGGTTACATGAGTAAGTTCTTTAGTGGTGATTTGTGAGATTTTAGTGCACCCATCACCCAAGCAGTACACACTGAACCCTATTTGTAGTCTTTTGTCTGTCGCCCCCTCCCACAATTCCCCCCAAGTCCCCAAAGTCCATCGTATCATTCTAATGTCTTTGTGTCCTTATAGCTTAGCTCCCACATATCAGTGAGAACATACAATGTTTGGTTTTGCATTCCTGAGTTACTTCACTTAGAATAATAGTCTCCAATCTCATCCAGGTCACTGCAAATGCCAGCAATGCATTCCTTTTAATGGCTGAGTAGTAGTCCATTGTATGTATATACCACAGTTTCTTTATCCATTCATTGATTGATGGATGTTTGGATTGGTTCCATGATTTTGCAATTGTGAATTGTGCTGCTATAAATATGCGTGTGCAAGTATCTTTTTTGTATAATGACTTATTTTCCTCTGGGTAGATACCCAGTAGTGGGATTGCTGGATGAAATGGTAGTTCTACTATTAGTTCTTTAAGGAATCTCCACACTGTTTTCCACAATGGCTGTAGTAGTTTACATTCCCACCAGCAGTGTAGAAGTATTACCTCATCACCGCATTCGTGCCAACATCTACTGTTTTTTGATTTTTTCATTATGGCCATTCTTGCAGGAGTAAGGTGGTATTGCATTGTGGTTTTGATTTCCATTTCCCTTTCCCTGATCATTAGTGATGTCGAGCATTTTTTCACATGTCTGTTGACTATCTGTATATCTTCTTTTGAGAATTGTCTATTCATGTCCTTAGCCCACTTTTTGATGGGATTGTTTGTTTATTTCTTGCTGATTTGTTTGAGTTTGTTGCAGCTTCCGAATATTAGTCCTTTGTCAGATGTATAGATTGTGAAGATTTTTCTCTCACTCTGTGGGTTGTGTGTTTACTCTGGTGACTGTTCCTTTTGCCATGCAAAAGCTCTTTAGTTTAATTAAGTTCCAGCTATTTATCTTTGTTTTTGTTGCATTTGCTTTTGAGTTATTGGTCATAAAATATTTGCCTAAGCCAATGTCTCGAAGGGTTTTTCCAATGTTATTTTCTAGAATTTTTATAGTTTCTAGTCTTAGATTTAAGTTCTCAATCCATCTTGTGTTGATTTTTGTATAAGGTGAGAGATGAGGATCCAGTTTCATTCTTCTACATGTGGCTAGCCAATTATCCCAGCACCATTTGTTGAAAAGGGTGTCCTTCCCCCACTTTATGTTTTTGTTTGCTGTGTCAAAGATCTGGCTGTAAGTATTTGGGTTTATTTCTGGGTTCCCTATTCTGTTCCATTGGTCTATGTGCCTATTTTTATAGCAGTACCATGCTGTTTTGTTGACTGTGGCCTTAAAGTATAGTTTGAAATCAGGTAGTGTGATGCCTCCAGACTTGTTCTTTTTGCTTAGTCTTGCTTTGGCTATTTGGGCTCTTTTTTTGTTCCACATGAATTTTAGAATTGCTTTTTCTAATTCTGTCAAGAATGATGGTGGTATTTTGATGGGAACTGGATTGAATTCGTAGATTGCTTTTGGCAGTATGGTCATTTACACAATATTGATTCTACCCATCTATGAACATGGGATGTGTTTCCGTTTGTTTATGTCATCTATGATTTCTTTCAGCAGGGTTTTGTAGTTTTCCTTGTAGAGGTCTTTTGAATCCTTCATTAGGTATATTCCTAAGTATTTTATTTTATTTTATTTTTTGGCAGCTGTTTTAAAAGGGGTTGAGTTCTTGATTTGATTCTCTGCTTGGTTGCTGTTGGTGTATAGAAGAGCTAGTGACGTGTGTACATTAATCTTGTATCTGGAAACTGCTGAATTCTTTTATCAATTTTAGGAGCTTTCTGGAGAAGGCTTTAGGGTTTTCAAGGTAAACGATCATATTATCAGCAAAGAGTGACGGTTTGACTTTCTCTTTACCGATTTGGATGCCCTTTATTTTTCTCTTGTCTGATTGCTCTGGCTAGGACTTCCAGTACTATGTTGAAGAGGAGTGGTGAGAGTGGGCATCCTTGTTTTGTTCCACTTCTCAAGAGGGAATGCTTTCAACTTTTCCCCGTTCAGTCTCATGTTAGCTGTGAGTTTGTTATAGATGGCTTTTATTACATTGTGTTATGTCCCTTGTATGCCGATTTTGCTAAGAGTTTTAATCATAAAGGGATGCTGGATTTTGTCAAATGCTTTTTCTGCATCTATTGAGATGATCATGCGATTTTTGTTTTTAATTCTGTTTATGTGGTGTATCACATTTATTGACTTGCATATGTTAAGCCATCCCTGCATCCCTGGTATGAAACCCACTTGATCATGGTAAACTATCTTTTTGATATGTTGTTGGATTCAGTTAGCTAGTATTTTGTTAATGATTTTAGCATTTATGTTCATCAGGCCTGTGGTTTTCTCTTTTGGTTGTCCTTTCCTGGTTTTGGTATTAGTGTGATGCTGGCTTCATAGAATGAATTAGGGAGGGTTCCCTCTTTCTCTATCTTGTAGAATATTGTCAAAAGGATTGGTATCAATTCTTATCTGAATGTCTGGTAGAATTCTGCTGTAAATACGTCTGGTCCTGGACTTTTTCGTGTTGGTAATTTTTAAATTACCATTTCAATCTTGCTGCTTGTTATTGGTCTATTCAGGATTTCTAATTCTTCCTGATTTAAGTTAGGAGGGTTGTATTTTCCCAGGAATTTATCCATCTCTTCTAGGTTTTCTAGTTTATGTGTGTAAAGGTGTTCATAGTAGTCTTGAATGATCTTTTGTACTTCTGTGGTGTCAGTTGTAACATCTCCCGTTTCATTTCTTATTGATGTTATTTGGATTTTTCTCTCTTCTTTTCACTTTTTTTCTTTTCTTGTTTGTAATCTTGCTTATGGTCTATCAGTTTTATTTATCTTTTAAAAGAACCAGCTTTTTCTTTCATTTATCTTTTGTGTGTTTTTTTTCATTTGACGACTTTTTCAACTCATCAAATTGTTTCAATTTCATTTAGTTCTGCTCTGATCTTGGTTATTTCCTTTCTTCTGCTGGGTTTGAATTTGGTTTGTTCTTGTTTCTCTAGTTCCTTGAGATGTGACCTTAGAATGTCAGTTTGTGCTCTTTCAGTCTTTTTGATGTAGGCGTTTAGGGCTATGAACTTTCCTCTTAAGGTTTTGATAAGTTTTGTCACTATTGTCATTCACTGTGCCAAATTTTTAAATTTCCATCTTGATTTCAATTTTGACCCAATGATCATCTAGAAGCAGGTTATTTAATTTCCATGTATTTGCATGGTTTTGAAGTTTCCTTTTGGAGTTGATTTCCAGTTTTATTCCACTGTGGTCAGAGAGAGTGCTTGATATAATTTTAATTTTCTTAAATTGATTGAGGCTCCTTTTGTGGCCTATGATATCGTCTATCTTGGAGAAAGTTCCATGTGCTGTTGAATAGAATGTGTATTCTATGTGAGCTGTAGTGACTGTCATCTCTCTTCTAGGTCTAGCCACTCAGCAAGTCTACCAGGCTTTGGGCTGGTACCGGGGGTTGTCTGCACATGGAGTCCTGTGATATGAACTGTCTATGGGTCTCTCAGCCGAGGATACAAGCACCTGTTTTGGTGTAGGTGGCAGCGGAGTGAAATGTACTCTTTGAGTGCTCTTAACCTTGGTGGTTTAATGCTCTATTATTGTGCTGGTTGGCCTCCTACCGAGAGGTGGCACATTCCAGAAAGCATCAGCTGTGAAGAGTATAGAGAGGAACCGGCGGTGGGTGGGGCCCTAGAACTCCCAAGAGTATATGCCCTTTGTCTTCAGCTACCAGGGTGGGTAGGGAAGGACCATCAGGTGGGGGCAGGGCTAGGCGTGTCTGAGCTCAGACTCTCCTTGAGTGGGTCTTGCTGTGGCTGCTCTCAGGGATGGGGGTAAGGTTCCCAGGTCGGTGGAGTTGTGTACCTAGGAGGATTATGGCTGCCTTTGCTTAGTCATGCAGGTTGTCAGGGAAGTGGGAGAAAACTGGCAGTCACAGGCTTCACCCAGCTCCCATACAATCCGAAGGGTTGGTCTGACTCCCACCATGCCACCCCTAACAGCACTGGGTCTGTTTGCAGGCAGTGGGTCAGTGGTGCTGAGAACTTGCCCCAGGCTATCCGCCTCCCAGCTGGGAAAGAGAAGGGCTTTAGTTCTCCTCCCGCCTGTAGAGTCTGTACACCAAATTCATGCCCTCCCCAAAGTTCTGGCCAGGAGGCTTCTGGACCAGTTACAATTGTTACAAAGTTCAGCTGGAGATTTCCTTCTCCCTGTGGCGTCTTCCCTCCGCCTCTGGCTGCCCTCCCAAAGGATCCCTGTGATGCTGGGGACGAATGGCCTGCTTGGGTACCCAGCGAGCTCCCAGGGCCTTTCTGGCTGCTTCCTCTGCCCCTGCATTTCACTCAGCTCTCTAAATTGACTCAGCTGCAGGTAAGGTCAGAATTTTCTCCTGCAAACTAGACCTTCAGTTTCCCTAGTCGGGGTGTGTGTTCAGAGGCAGAGGATCCCCCTTTCCCACTTCCACAGTTTGGGCACTCACAATCTTTGGAGTATCTCCTGGGTTCTGCAGGAGCAGTCTGCTTCCTTCAGAGGGTCTGTGGGTCCTCTCGGGTTTCCTGGTTTATTCCTGCAGTAGTTTTGGAGCAAAAATTCACGATGCAAGCCTCTGCATGCCGCTCTGTCCCTCTGAGTGGGAGCTGCAATCTAGTCCTCCCTCCCGTGTGCCATGATGATCGCTTTCGTCTCCTGCTGTTCTTTATCAAACCTCCCTAAGATGTCTGATGATAAACTGAAGATAAACAGGGGGTTCTTCACACGATAGGATTTATGAAGTTTTCAGGGTGGTATTTTTTGACAGGTTTTGGTCTTATCAAAATGATCAGCATACAAATGAT
This sequence comes from Mandrillus leucophaeus, assembly GCF_000951045.1. Lineage (NCBI taxonomy): Eukaryota > Metazoa > Chordata > Mammalia > Primates > Cercopithecidae > Mandrillus > Mandrillus leucophaeus. The sequence continues at coordinate 4,881,495 of NW_012101921.1, read as the reverse complement.
CATTTGTCTTCATTTCAGTTTGCCTCTTTTGGCGCTTCTCTTTTCTACACGGCTCCAGCAGCTGCACCAACCCCTCAGCGCTGGCGCATCCTGTATATATTGTTATACACGCGCACACACACATGAAATCAGAACTCTGAGCCAAGTTTGCTAAATATTTGCAAAACTGGTTATTATCCTGTAACACAACAAAGTGTAATAATGTTGGAGATCATTTTATCAACCGAGGAGGGAATAATTGTTATTGGAAAAATTTTATTTGACTCCTATAGATTCAAATCATTGGCATCTAAAAATTTTCTACCACTTAACTTCTACCTCTACAGAGCTGTTAATTTGAATCAACAGACAGACAAAGGAGCAATCCCCTACTGGGTCAGAGGATCCCTAGATGGTCCACTCAGTTACATGCACTACCCACTCAAAGGACACCCAGTCATCTCTTTTGCCCATTTTCAAGTCTAGGACAATTTTTCCTGACACTTAAACTAAATATAAAACAGTTCAAACAAATGAACAACTCCTCTTTTTCAGGTAGAGCTTTCACCCACAGCCTGTACTAGAATGAGAACTCAGGAGTAGCTCCCCTGCCTATTCAGCCTCTGTTGAGAATGCGTGGAAGATCAGCAGATTCTTTCTTTGATCATGGCTCTTTGGGTAGCCCCATTGGCTGTCCCTCTGTCTATCCTGAGGAACCAAGTCATTACTGTCTATGGAGTCTCTTCACTTTGACTCTTTGTCTCCTAATCCTTACATCCAACAGCCTCTCCCTAGCTTTGATAAATGCTGTCAGCCTTTCACTTCCATCTCATTCTTTTCTGAGTAGGTTCAGGTCTTCAGCTCATAGAGTTGGAACATCTGCAAGACAACCTGAGCATCATTTTGCTAAAGAGCTCCAATTGTCTCATTCCTTGAGTTACGTTACCAAGGGCCCTTTCCACAGTGTGTACCAGGTTCCAAGGTGGGGAGGGATGGAAGCAGCATATGGAGAGTAGAAAAACCCCATCCCATCACAATGGACTTTCATTTCCAGAACCCACCCCCACACCATGCTCTCTACTACAGCACAATGTATGCTTATGACTTAGGAGCATTTAGCACTCTGTGAGGCTAAACTTCTATTTCTTCTCTCTCTATGTGGGTAAAGCTGTTTGCATATTAGCCCTGAAGCTTGTGCAATGAGTCAGGGTAGAGGCATGGGAACAGCTAGAGCCAGAGAGACCTGCTGGGAATCTGGGCTCAGACACTTTTTACCTGCATGGTTTCTTGCAAGTCACGTGAAACTTCTCAGGACCTCAACTTCTTCAGATTACTTACCTGCAAAGGACACTGCAAGGATGATCAATCACTCGTGTGTGTAAATTGCCAGGCATACCCTTCATGCTCAATACATGATAATTACTATTATTATGAGAAGAGAGAGTTCAGTGAGAGCCAGGATAGTTCTGTAAGCCAGGGGCTTCAACTAGGCAGTGAAGAAAAGGCAAAGAGTAGAGATGCAGAAGGAAAATGGGGCCAGGTATGGTGGCTCACCCCTGTAATCTGAACACTTTGAGATGTGGGAGGATTGCTTGAGGTCAGGAGTTCAAGACCAGCCTGGGCAACACAGTGAGACCTCATCTCTACAAAAAATCAACAAATTACCTGGGTGTGGTGGTGCATGCCTCTAGTCGTGACTACTCAGAAGGCTGAGAAGGGAAGATTGCTTGAACCTAGGAGATTGAGGCTGCAGTGAGCCATATTTGCATCACTACACTCCAGCCTGGGCGACAGAGTGAGATCCTGTCTCAAAAAAAAAGAAAAAAGAAAAGAAGGAAACTGGGATGAAAGAGGACATTCCAGACAGGGGACACCCCGTGAGCAGAGGCAGGTAAGCAGGAATGAGCATGCCCCTCCAGAGGATGAGTGGGAGAGATAAATGGGATTAAAGGTGGGGCAGACAGAAAGCTGAGGTGAGAGGCTTGAAATTGAGGCAGCAGGAAGAAGGGATCTGTGGAAGATTCTGGTGTTCACGTAGGTCTTGTGTTCTACAGTTGAGTCCCCTTCTAGTCTGTGTGCCCACAGTGTAAATACCAGCATCTGTAAAACACCTCCTGTTATTCTCACTTCCTCCTCCACCAGACAGGGGTCTGGTCAAGTCCTGTTGCTCTTTGGTGTAGAGCTGCGCTCCAGCAGCCAGTCTCCTTGCAACTCCTCTAGGGGAATTTAGGTCATAGTACTATTTCATGGTATTTCTGGGAAGATGGTAAGGTCAAATGAGGCTTATTTCACCAAACTTTGAAAGCTTGAGCCAAAGCTGTCACCGTAATTGCTTCTGTGTAACACAAACCTGCAACTGTACTCTGTTACCATTTCCACAGCACACCTAATAGAAGTGGCCTCCAGGAAAATGGAAATCTATGAAATTTTTAGTTTTGACCATCAAATTTGCATTTGTGCTAACATTGACTAACCACTCAGCCACAGATCAAGTTTAAAAAACCATGAAGGGGCCGGGTGCGGTGGCTCACACCTGTAATCCCAACACTTTGGGAGGCAGGCGGGCGGATCACGAGGTCAAGAGATAGAGAACATCCTGGCTAACACGGTGAAAACCCGTCTCTACTAAAGATACAAAAAATTAGCCGGGGGTGGTGGCACGCGCCTGTAGTCCCAGCTACTCAGGAGGCTGAGGCAGGAGAATTGCTCGAACCCGAGAGGCGGAGGTTGCAGCGAGCCGAGTTCACGCCACTGCACTCCAGCCTGGGTGACAGAGCAAGACTCCATCTCAAAAACAAACAAACAAACAAAAAAACAAAACCATGAAGGTACCTATGATGTACTCCCTACATGTGGAGATCATGAATCTGATGGCAATAAATTCTTAAATAGAGAAAGTGATGGCAAATCTGACATCAGCAATAGTGTATGTGTTCAGTAGGCTTTATGGGTGAATTTCTATTTCTGAGAACTATTTTATGTCCCAGCACTTCCTGAAACAATATCAGAGTAGGTGATTTCAAAGATAGCAATGTCAACTTTCAAGCAGATTCATGCAAGAAACGGGAGTTGCATTTTATATTTAATTTTTCTTTGGTGCTCTCTTAATAGTGTTGATAGTGTGAAAACATTCTGATGAAAATAGATAACCTAAGTCAATACCGCAGATATTTTTGACATTGCTATTTAGCCTATACTATGTGGCACTTTGCACATGAACATGTGACACTGGGCAGTCATTCTCATGTTGCACTTGTAGGTATATTTTATTTATCTCAATAGATTATGATCTCATTGAAAGAAATAAATGTTTTCTGTTTCCTTTTAATCCCCCTGTTAGTACCCAATACAAAGTCCTTCATCTACTCTGTATGTTGTTAATTAGTGGATGCTCTTTGTTGAGAGGGATGCTCTTAAAACAAAATGCAAGGCCAGTTGTGGTGGTTATGCCTGTAATCCAAGCACTTTGTGAGGCTGAGGCGGGTGGATCACCTGACGTCAGGAGTTTGAGACCAGCTTGGGCAACATGGCGAAACCCATCTCTACTAAAAATACAAAAAATTAGCCAGGCATGGTGGCACGCGCCTGTAGTCCCAGCTACTCAGGAGGCTGAGGCACAAGAATCACTTGAATCTGGGAGGTGGAGGTTGCAGTGAGCCAAGATTACACCACTGCACTACAGCCTGGGTGACAGAGTGAGACGCCATCTCAAACAAAGCCAAAAAAACAAAAAAACAAAATGCAAAGCCAAAAGCATCTTGAACAACATGGGCATTTAGGAGTTCACGCAGCAAGAAGTGGAGAGGCAGGGCAGGAGCAGGAGTGGGCACTGCAGAGACTTGGTACAACATTAAAGACCCAGGCTCTTGCCATTTCCCTGCTCCATCATCCTCGGTCTGTGCATTTTCTTAGTCACCATGCTCCACATCCAAGTGTAGGAATTGTCGCTTCCCCTTGCTATTCTTTTGAAGGGGGAAATTTTTCCCAGAAGCCCCAAGCCTACTTCCTCTCAGGTCCCACGACCAGGACTGGGTCACGTGCCCAGGCCCAGACTGCTGCATGGAACCTTCATGATGGGAGGTAGGCACTATTCACCAGGAAGCAATGGAGGGGGTGATACTGGAGAGGCCACCGAGAGTCTGCTCCTCTTTCTGTATGTAGAGGATATCTCTAATTTGAGATGAGTGATAACAGTGGAGAAAACAAATTTCAGAAGTAGTGGGGTGGATGGAGGTGGGGGATAGGTTGGGAATTATGGATAGTAAGTGCCTTGTTTGAAGAAAATCCCCCAACCCCTCCAAACCTGAAAACTTGTAAGTAAAGTCATGACAGAAAGTAGTAGAGTATCTGCCGGGTGTGGTGTGCGATGGCTTACGCCTGTAATCCCAGCACTTTGGGAGGCCAAGGTGGAAGGATCACTTGAGGTCAGGAGTTTGAGAACAGTCTGGCCAACATGGCAAAACCCCATCTCTACTAAAAATACAAAAATTAGCCGGGCATGGTGGTGTGGGCCTGTAGTCCCAGCTACTCAGGAGGCTGAGGTGGGAGGATTACTTGAGCCTTGGAGGCAGAGGTTGCAGTGAACCGAAATTGTGCCACCGCATCTAGCCTGGGTGATAGAGTGAGACCCTGTCAACAAAGAGAGAGAGAAAGAGAGAGAGAGAGAGAGAAAGAAAGAAAGAAAGAAAGAAAGAGAGAGAGAGAGAGAGAGAGAAAGGAAGGAAGGAAGGAAGGAAGGAAGGAAGGA
>NW_012101921.1:4861211-4876667 GCF_000951045.1 Mandrillus leucophaeus | reverse complement strand
GAAGGAAGGAAGGAAGGAAGGAAGGAAGGAAGGAAGGAAGGGTATCAAGTTGGTCCTGTACCAAGTTCTGTTTACTACTCAGTTCTGTAAATTGGCTAAAACCATGGAGATGGCTGCGATTGTTGTGGTCACCCCTGAGACACTGGCTGCTGTGCATATGTGTTCCATTACCTGCCCTGTCCGTAAAGACATGAAGTACTTTGCAGCTAATCTTCCTTACAGATGAAATGAGTACTGGTAAGCTATTTGCAAAGATAAAGAGCAAATGATAATCTGTTGACATATGCTGTTATGTAATTGTGTCACCTTAAAATGGGATAGAATGCCTAGTGATCTGATAAAGCCACCAGCTGAAAAACGAAACCTCTCTTCTTCAGTGGGTGCCTGTGACATCAAGGCACTGATCAGGACAGAAGGTATTTGAAACTCTGGAAAAAGGAAATCCAAGTTATCTCTAAGTAACTTAAATCAATGAACTACTATCATATATATTAATATATTTCACATATATACCATATATGTGAAATATATTATTATATTATATTCTATTATATGTGAAATGTATTATTAATATATAAGATATACAACATTTAACATTTAACACATGACATATATGACAATATATAACATGTATTACATAGAATAAAATAGTATTTCAATTTATAACAAATTACTTTCTTTGTTATGCCTCCTTTATGTAAGCTAGATATGTCAGTTTATGTTATCAAAGTCAAACCTGTACAATAATTCCAATACTGTATGTTGATGTGTTTGACATACAGAAATCACATCAGAGGAAATGCATTGCCACAAAGGGAATAGAAGGGAATAGAATGTGAAGGGAATAGAAGTATCTACATGCAGCGAAAGGACATTATGTTTTCTAGGCTCCTGCAAACAGGAGGCTCATCTCCCTGTCTTATCTGGCTTTTTTGGGCCATCACCCTCAAAAGCAGAGTTTTCCTAGGTGTTATGCACTCACGACAGACTGAATCCTTAGGAAAACCTTGGTGCCTCTGTGGGGACTTCACAAAGCTGTTAAGTGCTTATTCCTCTTAAAGTATTTGGCAAAAGTCAACACCTGAATTCCAGCCAGCAGGGTCTGCCTCGAGGAGCTAAGGATGAATGGGTCTCAGGAAAAGCAGATTCTCCCGGGCCCTGGTCACTCACCACCCTCTAGCCCAACTCCTAAGGCCCAAAGTACTTAGCATAAGAGAGTGACCTCCTGGCCTCCGTTCCTCCCCTCCTCTTCTGTTCTGTAAACTGAGCACCTTCATATGGCCCAGAGGCTGAGGGGCAGAGATGAAAGACAAGGTGTGGACCCTGCTGTCCTCTCAAAGAGCTCAGGGGAGACACAAAACACTCACGAGCTCAATGCTCTTGGGCAAATGGAACGAGCATAAGTATCCTCTTCCTCTCCCCGTTCTTGGACACAGTAAAAGTTTGAAGGTATTGGGTCTCCCTGGGTGTTCTCCCACTGGGGTGCACCCCATTCTTGTTTCAAACCAGAACACTCTCAGTGGACAAAAGAAGCTGCTCCTGAGGGTAAAGATCGAGAAAAATAAAGCCCTGCCATTCTCAGAATGTAGAGCTCCCCAGGGCAACAGTGAAATAAATATTGTCATGGCAAGGCTGATTCCTCCTGCGCACACCCAGTGTAGAGTTGCAGGCAGGTCTTAGTCACGCTCCGTGACGATGGGGTGGAATAAACACAGACTGTGTTGAACATTTCCATCCGGGGGTGGTGGGCTTCCCCTGAGGGCACACACGCAGGTCCTGCCAGCAAGCCTTCTTCCCACGCTGCTGTTAGCCTGATGCCTCCCTTCCTCCCCTGTCCCTGAGTCCCAGGTGCACTGAGGAGTTCAGATGTATGAGTGGTGAGTTGATGTGCCATGCCCAAGTTAGGAGGAGATCCTGGATTTGTTGCAGGGCCAGCTTCAAGGACACGAAGCCCGGGCAGTACAGGGCCCCACCCTCAGATGGGCCTGCACTTGGCTTAATGCTCTACAGTCACCATCTTAAAATTCTGAACAATTTTTGGTCAAGGAGCCTCACAGTTTCATTTTGCACCAGGTCCCACAGATTACGCAGCTGGCCTGATCTGCTGTGTGGTTGGTCCTTAAAGAGGTTGGGCTCATATGCAGAAAACTGAAACTGGATCCCTTCCTTATGCCAATTAACTCAAGATGGATTAAAGACTTAAATGTAAAACATAAAATTATTAAAACCCCGGAAAACAACCTAGGCAATACCATTTAGGACGTAGGCACGGGCAAAGATTTCATGACGAAGACACATAAAGCAATTGCAACAAAAGCAAAAACTGACAAATGGGGTCTAATTAAACTAAAGAGCATCTGCACAGCAGAAGAAACTATCATCAGAGTAAACAGAGAATCTACTGAATGGGAGAAAATTTTTGCAAACGATGCATCTGACAAAGGTCTAATATCCAGCATCTATAAGGAACTTAAACAAATTTACAAGAAAAACAAACAACCCCATTCAAAAATGGGCAAAAAACACAAACAGACACTTCTCAACAGAAGACATACATGTAACCAACAATCATATGAAAAAAAGCTCAACATCACTGGTCATTAGAAAAATGGAAATCAAAACCACAATGAGATACCATATCATACCACCTAGAATGGCTACTATTTAAAAAGTCAATAACTAATGGATGCTGGCAAGGTTGTGGAGAAAAAGGAATGCTTATACATTGTTGGTGGGAGTGTAAATTAGTTCCACTATTGTGGAAGACAGTGTGGCGATTCCTCAAAAACCTAAAGACAGAAATACCATTCGACCCGGCAATCCTATTATTGGGTATATACCCAAGGGAATAGAAATCATTTTATTATAAAGACACATGCATGTGTATGTTCATTAGAGGACTCTTCACAATAGCGAGACATGGAATCAACCTAAATGTCCATCAATGATAGACTGGATAAAGAAAATGTGGTACATATACACCATGGAATACTATACAGCCGTAGAAAGGAATGAGATCATGTCCTTTGCAGGGACTTGGATGGAGCTGGAGGCCATTATCCTAAGCAAACTAATGCAGGAACAGAACACCAAATACCACATGTTCTCACTTATAAGTGGGAATTAAATGATGAGAACACATGGACATGTAGAGGGAAACAGCACACACCGGGGCCTATCAGAGGGTGGAAGGTGGGAGGAGGGAGAGGATCAGGAAAAAATAGTGAATGAGTACTAGCTTAATACCTGGGTGACAAAATAATCTGTATAACAAACCCTCATGACTCATGTTTACCTGTGTAACAAACCTGCACATCCTGCACACGTACTCCTGAACTTAAAATAAAACTTAAAAAAAAAGAGGTTAGGCTCTTTCCTCCCACTGTCTCAAAAAAAGCACCCCTGCCATTTCCAACTTTCATTTTCATAGAACCATGAAGTCACCCAAGACACATTCCCAGGCAGACCCTATGGGAAGTGGTAAATTTTCTCCAGACTACCATAGGGATAAAGGTGAGTTAGGTGCGGGCTCTAGGTATGCAAGCTGCACCCTCACCTCTGGGATATTCCCAGCCCAAGACCTTTAATCCCACCTCCCTAAGAGGTCCCTCCTCTCAATCATTCAGTAGGTTCTTTCTGCTTACAGCTATGGGGAGCCCACTGTGTGAGCAGTAAGACAGGAAAGGATGGTGCTGTACCCTCACGGAAGGGAACGTCTGCCTATGGGGACAAGGGTTGGCAGGTAAAGTCGTGTTACATGCTGAGTGCCAACAAGAGCTAGTGGTAGATCCGGCCACTGCACTCCAGCCTGGGCGACAGAGCAAGACTCCGTCTCAAAAAAAAAAAAAAAAAAAAACCAGGGAAGGAAGAGCTCACTGTGGGCTGGGGCAGTCAGAACTTCACAGACAAGGCCATGCTCTCCAACTCCTCCTACAGATCATCCCTTAACCCCAGCCACCCCTCTCACAAAAGCGCTCTCCTAATAAAAAGAAGGAAGGGTGAGCAGGGTTGGGAGAGGATCTGAATACCCCCATCCCTATAAATAAAATAGCCACCAATGTACACCCTGTTGGTGAAGAGAGATGAAAGGAAGCTCCTTGTTATTACAAATAATTAACTCCTTGGTGTCTCATGAAGATGAGAACAATTAATTCTGGTGAGGAGGAAGTGGGAGCCCACAGATAGGTGGTCCTCTAAAGCGTCCGCTGGGCATAGAGGTCTGCTGACCAATAATGTCTTTGATGTTCAATTCTTTATACTAGCAGCCAACACAAATTTCTGTACTGCACAATTTAGGATTGAATTCATTTATTTAGATAGTGGTGAAAATCTGATTCTCTGGAACTTTCTGCATGAATGTAAATACTTCCCCTCCCCCCACCCACTAATTGTTTTCTAATAACAAACATTTATAGAGCAGTCAGTATATGCCAGAGACTTGCAAAGGGCTTTATATAGCTTATGACTTGTGGGCCCTCACCACTGTGTAAGTAGATATTATTATCTTTATTTTACAAATGAGGCAACTGAGGCATGAGCAGGACGGTAACTCTGGATAGTAACCAGGGTCCCGCAGATTCAAGGTAGCAGTTTGACGCAGAGCTTGCCTCCTAAGCTATTTGCAGCCCCACTGTCACATCATCTGACTTCAAATTATACTGCAATGCTACATAATAAACATAATACACAAGAAACACAGAACACAATAAACCATTCAGCTAGGAAGCTTCCCCCTAACTCACACACCTCCATTTTGCCCAGGTTGTGCATAAAATAAATGCTTTAGATTGATTTGTTCACCTGAGAAATGAAAGACAGTTGGAAATTCAGAACCAGTCTGTGCTGTAAGCCTTTGACCACCCTCTGCAGAAATCTTCTTTTGAGAGTAAGATGAGGGTGGGGCTCGCTTCAGGATCTTGAACCTGCCCAGAAACTTTCTGTCTCTTCTACTGTCAGTCAAGTTCAATGTGGGATTTGAAAGATTCCACCAAATGCTAAGCATTTGAAGATGCTAAGAAAGCATTTGCAAATTTCCACCAGCCATGTTGCCTGTTGTTTGCAGATTTATTTGCTCCAGGTTGAATGTTCTTTGGGTAAGGCCAGCCAGCTCAGGACCTTCCCTTCCCTTATTGTCTCAGACTTTCTTCAGCCAGGTTCTCATCTGATGGGTGAGGAAAAAGAGCAATGGAAGAGTCAACAGATCCCTCATGAATGGCTTGGTGCTTCTTGCTCAATTAGTTCCCATGAGAACTGGTTGTTAAGAAGAGCCTGGCACCTCCCCGGTCTCGGTCACTTCCTCTCTCTTGCTCTGTCTCTGGACTTCCTGAGCCAGTATAATCATGAAGGCAGCAACCATTTAGCAGTATCTAACTTTAGCTGCAGACAGCCCTCGATATGCATGGAAGTGGGGGACTGTAAAAATGAAGTATAAGCTGAAACCCTGCAAGGCAATCTTAACAATCATGGGGGGGAATTATAACTGGTTTGTGACCTTTAAAATTTTTGTCAAACATTAAAAACTCTCTTACCCTCAGTTATAAAAGTGTAGTGAAATAAAAACTATAGTTAAACCAATATTTACTCAATACACTATAATTTAAGACATTAAAAACATAAAAATTAAAATTTTTTTCTTTGTTTTTAAAAAACCTAGTAAATGTAGACAGTGCTTGCTGGCTTCTCATTGTAGAGCTTATGATACAGAGTAAGCCCCTTTTATATGCCTTGCAAACTGTCATGTATTCTCTAAGTTTGGATAAATTTCCAACGTTTTCTTATTTATGCTTTCAATGTTGTAAAGAATCTCTGAGATTTCCTTTCATGGGAAGATTTTTGCTGGTGTCACTTCCTCTGGGACATTGATATAGTTTGGTTTGTTTGACCCCACCACATCTCATGTTGAAATCTGATCCCCATCGTGGGAGGTGGGGCCTAATGGGAAGTGTCTGAGTCATGGCGTGGGTCCCTCATGAATGGCTTGGTGCTGTCCTCAAGGTAATGTGTGAGTTCTTCCTCCATTCGTTCCCAGGAGAGCTGGTTGTCAAAAAGAGCCTGGCACTTCCCCTCTCTCCCTCTCTGTTTCTTGCTTCCTCTCTCCTGCCAACTGATCTTCATACACATCTGGCTCCCTTCACCTTCTACCATGAGTGGAAGCAGCCAGAGGCCCTTACCAGAAGCAGATGCTGGTGCAATGCAGAACCATGAGCCTGCAGAACCATGAGCCAAACAAACCTTTTTATAAATGATCCAGCTTCAGGTATTCCATTATAGCAACACAAAATGGACTAAGACAGATATCATCATCCTTTTCATCACAACCACTCTCATTTATGTCACTAAATTCACCTTCACTGAGTTTCTTCAGTTGCATACAGAGTCTTTCAAATAATGGCAAAGTCAATATTTCCATGGTCATTTATTCTATAAACTCCTTCAATGTTGGATTAAATTTTTACTTCCATTATTATAACTTTTTTTTCTTTGCTACACTTTCATCTTTCTTGTCCAGTTATCTCTCTGGAGTATCCTTTTCTGTAAAATATCATGTGAGTTCATTATTGGGACACAAGAGGCAACACAGCTACATGCTTTGCTGTCTGTGCATTAAATGAATAGCAGATGCACAGTAAGTGATATAACTGGTCACTGATCATGATGTGCCTGTGTTATCTACACAGAGATTTGTGGATTGGAGAGCTAGCAGAGAAGTTTGTACTCTTATGTGTTTACTCACAGGTAATGCACATGGTTACTGAAATTCGAAGTATGTTGTTGAGGACCAGGGTTATTGAACTAAACCACGATAACTGAAATGCATGCTTATTTGAACTATGCCAAGGGAGACTGCCTGCTTTTTATCTCATTTAATTGTCTTGGTAACTTTACAAAGAATGAAGGTATTGCTATTATTGTACCCATTTATAGATCAAGAGGCTCAGGGAGGCCAACTAACTGGCACCCAGGGGCACACAGCCAGGCAGTGATGGAGCAAAACTTGAAACTCCATTTACCCAACCTAGGAGCCTGCACTTCTGACTGCCACTCCACTGAGTCTGGATTTGGAAGGAGAAAGGTAGTTGCGTCTTTTCCTGGAAAGCACACCTCATCATGCAAAGGGGCTTTTGCAGCTCCTTGCATTTCTTGTCCTTAGGTTACATGGAATCTTCAAATTAGGTCTAATTTTAACTTCCTTCCCTTTCCCCCAATGATTTAGGAATCCCTTGTATACTGCTGATGAATGGGTTGGCTCATCAGTCATGAAGGCAGGTAAGATAAGGACTGCCATGACCATTTGAAATAGGAAGAAATTGAGTGTCAGGGAAAGGAAGAGCCTAGTCCAAGGCAACTCAGGAAATTGGTGTCTGCATGCAGCGCCTGAAGCACCTTTTGCAGCACCACACTGCCTGGTAGAGCTACAACTGGAAACCTGCATGGCACTGGTGTGACAGGGCTAAGGATACGGCTGCTGCTTTCCTGTGCTCAGCTCCCACCTCCCCACCCCTCACTGGCTCAGCTGCTGGGGATCCTTCACCCCCTCCCAACTGCGGGAAAGCCTCTTCTTACTCACTTGGCCAAGCACAGACAGGAAGGGTGTTTCTCATTAATAGGCTCAGAAAAGGCATCCCTCTAAGAACGAAAGAAAATGTGGCTTTGTCTGCCAAGGTCGCTTCTCTCGAAAGCCCTCCAAAAAGCATACAAAATTGTTAAATTATCAAAACATTAATTAGATTGTTAAATAAGACCAATGCTAATCCTCAAAGCATGTGGGGCAGGCCTTCTGGTGGATCTGGCCTAATGGCTTTAGGGTCCAGCTGAGACTTCTTTTCTAGAAAGTTGCAGTCTTGGAATGAACAGCTGAGAAAAAATGTAGGTGATTGTATAGAGGCACCATCTGCCCTGGCAGTGCCAGACTTGGTAAAACAGGCTAGGGGCTCCTCTGCCACTGCAGCGGGGATAGGGGTCTCCCATCTTTACCCTGCCTCTGTGTCTCTATCTTCCATTCTGCCATTTGAAGCACTTGATTATATCCTATGATTCTAACTCAGATTGAGAAGTGAAGCCAGCTGAACTTCCTGTCAAGTGGGGACTTGGAGAACTTTTCTGTCTTACAAAGGGATTGTAAAATGCACCAATCAGCGCTCTGTAGAAACACACCAATCAGCACTTTGTAGCTAGCTAGAGGTTTGTAAAGTGCACCAATCAGGGCTCTGTAAAAATCCATCAAATAGCGCTCAATAGCTAGCTAGAGGATTATAAAATGGACCAATCAGCACTTTGTGAAATGGACCAATCAGCACTCTGTAAAATAGACCAATCAGCACTCTGTAAAATGGACCAATCAGCAGGACATGGGTAAGGACAAATAAGGGAATAAAAGCTGGGCCACCCCAGCCAGCAGGGGTAACCTGCTTGGGTCCCCTCCCACTTTGTGGAAGCTGTGTTCTTTGGTTCTTCACAATAAATCTTGCTGCTGCTCACTCTTTGGGTCCATGCCATCTTTAAGAACTGTAATGCTCACTGCGAAGGTCCATGGCTGCATTCTTGAAGTCGGTGAGACCACGAACCCACCGGAAGGAACCAACTCTGGACACAAGATTATTAGGTTTCAGTTTCCAGCTTTAATATAAGAATCTTAAGGCAGGGACCAGATGTTATGTGCTTTATTCTCAACAGCATAGACTTTCAACATCGAATTAAAAAGAAACCTTTTATTTCCACTTTTTTTCCTTTCTCTCTGTCTGCCCCAGCTAACACAGAAGGTAACATGACCCGGATATTGCCGCATCTGCCAGTCCATATCCTGGGACAACATTCCCAGATTAGCCCCAGAATCAAATACAAGGCCTGCTGCAAGGAGTTTTTGCATTGGAAATAAAGGCAAGAAGATATTGCAAATCAGTCTTTGCAGCTTTGATGATGAAGATGAAGAAAAGTAATGAAGCTGGAGAAAAGTAATCTTTCTGCTTCTCTGCCCCCAAAATTTCTACTTTCATTTCTTAAATGAAAACTCTGGAGATTGTTTGGACCTATTGGAATAGGGCTCATGAAAGAAAAAAAAACTGCAAAAAAAACCTATGTCAGACAATGTGAATCAACTAATTTTTGTAAAATCATCATCTATTGGATGCCTATGAAGTGTTAGACACTGTGATAATTTTCTCAAGTCTGAAGAGTAATTCTCAATCTATAAATGAGAAAACAGGATCAGAGAGATTACATAATTTCCCCATGTTTAACTAGAAAGTGTAAGAGGGAGGATTTGAATTTGTTCTGATTCATCCCATGGCCTGTCCATTGTTAACCTCATAGCTGCCTCTTTAACCTCTTTGCCTAGCATAAGTGCAGCTTTCATCATGCAGAAGCTCCTTCCTTCTCCTCCATAGTGTAATTCCAATTCAAATTCCCAGCCAATTTATCCCCCTTCACCTCATTTCCCAAGGTACCCTCTGCTTAATTCTGAAACAGCATTTAGAATGTTAAGTTCTAACACATGGAGTTCCCTTGACCCTCTCCCCTTCAAGTCTATAAACTCCTTGAACCCAAGAACTATTTCTTACTCGCCTTTATGTCTTCAGTGCTTAATGTAGTATTTGTCACTTAGTAGTTCTAGGTCAGAAAAGGCACCTGTAGTCCCAGCTACTCAGGAAGCTAAACCAGGAGGGTCACTTGAGCCCAGGAGTTTGAGGTTGCAGTGAGCTATGATCATGCCATTTCTCTCCAGCCTTGGCGAGAAAAACAGAAAACAAAAAAACTTGCCCTTAGACCAGCCACAATGTTGTGAGGAAGCTCAGGCCACTGTGAAGAGGCTACATGTTGGTGTTCTGATCACAGCCCCAGTTGAGGTCCCCAGTCAAGGCTACTACAGGAAACAAAGATGAGAGATAGTGGTGACTCGGATGTTGGTGGTAGTAATGGAGATGGTATAAAGTGGTTGGATTCTGGATCAATTTTAAAGGCAGAACTGACAGACTTTGCTGGTAATTCATAAGTGAAGAAAGAGCCAGAGAGAGATCAAGAGATCAAGGATGACTCCAAGGCTTTTGGCCTAGATGCTGGAAGGATGGAGTTGCCATTGACTGAGATAGGGAAGGATGGAGGATGCACAGGTTGGCAAGGATGATGGAATCAGAAGCTCTTCTTTGGACACACTAGGTTTGAGTCCTGTTTATATCCAAATGGAGACACTGTGTTTGCAGTTGATATGTGATTCTAGAGTTCTGGGAGTCATCATTATACAGATGATAATTAAAGCTATGAGAGGGGATGAGTGTGGATAGAGAAGAGGTCCAAGAACTTTCCAGTGCTGTGTCACAGCTCAGAGCTTGAGGAGACATAGAGAAACCAGCACAGGGTCTGCGAGGGCGTGACCAACGTAGTAAAAGGAAACCAAGTGGAATCCTAGAAGCCAAGTAAAGAAGGATGGAGTGGTCAGCTGTGTCAAAAGCTGCTGGGACAAGTAAGATGAGGACTGGAAATTGACCAATGGATTTAGCAACATGAGATTCATTGATAACCTTGACAAGAAAAGTTTTGGTGGAGTGATAAGGACAATAGCCTGGCTGGAGTGAGTTCAGGAGGGGATGGGAGAATAGGCAGCAAGGATAACCTATTCTTGAGAGGAGATTTGCTATAAAATGGAGCGGATAAATGGTGTAGTAGCTGGAGGGGTCATAGAGTCAAGAAAACATTTTTCAAAATAGAAGAAATATTACAAGTTGTCGATGTGTTGATATAAACCCAGTAGAGAGAGGAAAAAGTGATGATGATGCGGGAGAGAGGAGAGCTTATTAGTGCAGCAGAGGCCTTGCATAGGAAAAAGGGATGGTATCTAATATATAAGTGGAGGGGTTGTTTTTGGATAAGAGCAGGGACAGTTCATCCACGGTAATGGGGGGAAGGCAGCATGTGAGGTACAGAGGCAGCATACATGGTTGACATTGGTGCTGTGAGAATGTGGAAGTTCTCTTCTGACTGCTTGTATTCTCTCAGATAAATAAGAAGTGGGTTTTTTACTGGGTATCCCGACAGATTGATGTCTGAGAGAGCAAAAGAGTAGCTAGACGAGGCTTACCAGGCAGAAGTAAGGGTCCACTTAAAGTTAGCTGCCATGAATGGGAATGTAAAATGTGTCTGTTTTACTCCAGCTGTATTCCACTGCATGGGTGCAGGCATGAAGTAGACAGAAGGTTACATTTTAAAAGGAACAATGATTTTGCCAAAGAAGGGAGGAAGGAGCCAGGGAGTTTGAAAGTATATGCAAAGGAGAGATTCTAATCATAGAACACTGAATGTCAGATAGAAAAGGAGGAAAGGGCATGAGGGGGATGAGGAGATTGGAATGGTAACGAAAGCAATGAGTCATAGGTCCCAGTGGGGCCAAGTCAGAGCTGGCACTAGTCCAGAGTGTCTTGAGTGAAATAGATAAATGCTTCCCGTCTAGGTGATGCAGTCCTGCAGTTGTGCAAAGAAAAAGCTGCCTCTTCCTCTAGGTGGATGAATCCATGAGCCAGGCAGAGAACCAGTGTCATTCCTAGAACTTGAGGTGCGTTTCAGGGCCCACTTGTCCCTGGCCAAGGACTTTTGTGCAGCACACAAAATGCACAACTGTTCATGACAACTTGAGTCAAAGAACTGTTTGGGCCAGGTACTAGAGGGTTGAGCTATAAGACAGCAGGGGTGACTTTAGAGTGAAGATGAAATTAACATTGGTGATTGTTCATTGGTCATGGATGGTTACAAGGTGTGAGCGTCTGTGATAGCTGGGAGGACAAGGTCATTGGAGGAGAGATGGGTCAAGGAACAGAGAAGTCCATATGTTGGAAGCATTGTCATCATGAATACTGAAGCCACCAAGAAATATAACAGAAGAGCGTGGAACACAGTGCAGTGAGCCAGGGTTCAGTAGATAACTGTAAGGGAGGCTATTGCAGGATTGTAGGCTGATGGCATGTGCTTCAAAGCAGGTTTTTTGCAGAAGGTGGATGGACAATGGTCCCCAAGCAGCACTGAGGTATCAGAGAAGACCCTACCCCAGCCTCAGACTTAGTGGCATGAGGGAAAGAGGAGAAGACACATCCTCCACTTGAAAGAGCTATAGAGGAAGCAGTATCCTTGCTAGAAAGCCAGCATCTGGTTACAGCAAGAAGGCAGAGGGAGCATTCAGGGGAGGCGGTGGATGTAAGTATTCTACCTCTGATGGACCATGAGAGGGACTGTGGATCATGAGATGAAGACTAGGAGCCTCATGGAGTTGTCTGGAGGTGAAAGTTAGGGGGTAAAGGATGATCTGGGAGCCCTGGGCTTCTTGGGGTGATGGACATAAGCAGAATAAGGGGTATGATGGAATAAGCTTTGACGGCCTGCAAGGCCAACTGTGGTCATAAGCCTGGGAGTGTTGGGGTGGGAGTGTCTTGCACAAGCACCCAGAACACTGGGACTCCTCTTTACTCCTGCTGATGGAGGCAGGGGAGGCCAGGGGAGACACTCTGCTACCCTTGGTATATGTCTGACAAATGACCTTATCAGAGAAATGTTATGTCTTCCAATTATTCCAGTTCTGGTGTTCCTTCACCTCAAGGTCTCTATCTTAATGAGAAGGGTTATTCCCTCACTCGGACTGAGCACAAGTCAGTGATGTCCCAGAAGGCCAGGCTGACACTAGATTAAAATTCTGGAATTCCCATCTATGCAGCTGCTCCCAACTGAAAATTCCAACTGGAATGTCCAGCCTGATGGACCCTCGTCCTGGCTGCTTTGTAATGTACAGGCCCCAGCTGTTCTGTAAACTGTGGAAGCCATCTTCAGCTCACTCTCAACCGGAAGAACTAGATGTGTATCGGGAGAAACCAAAACACTGTTTGATTAATCGCCACCTTACAAGCCAGAGAGTGGCGGCTGGGCACGAAATGTGGTCGTTATCTAAATGGAGTGCCGGCCTGTCCTCGGGATCCCAAACAAATGGACTCCCCTCTATTTATAAACAGCCCTGAAGGATGAGCAGCTCCGTTTATGTTTAGAAGGGGCCATCATTCATTTTTATCCATCATACCTGCTTTTAGTGATATTACACATTCTCCCTGCTTCAGCTAGAATCTCAACAACCCGAGAGGTTTATGTGCTTTTAACACCAATTTTGAGGGTCTCTGTGTACATTTCATCATGCAGAGAGTAATGGTGCGCCTGAAACACAGTGTGTGAGCTGATTTCTTCCTCAGAGATTCATGGAGGGTTCATGATGAAGATGAAATTGGATAAACCACTGTTGGCCCCAAGTCTGTGTTTGCGAACGGGAGGTGATTACAGGAGGTGAGGAGTGAGCCATTTAGACAACCAGGATTCTCCTGGCAGGAAGAGGATAGAATGGGGCCAGGTAAGGAAGATGCTCTGTGATGCACAGGGAAGCCAAGGGCAGCCTGGCCCATGGGAAGTTTAACATTTACTGAATGGATAGAAGGAGAGAAGGAGGGTGGGGAAGAGCAGAATTCCTCCACTTTGTGGATGCAAATTATTTCACATTAGAATAGCACTTTCATTTTTTCAAGCTCTCCACAGATATTAATTCTTGTGTTTAAAATAGCCCTAAGAAGAGAGCGAGAAATCTTACTTTCACTTTGTAGGTGGAGAATCTGAAATCCAGAGAGGTAAAGCAGCTTTCTCATGTGTTAACTGTCATGTGTGCTAACAGGCATGTCTCATGGTTGCCATGAAATTGGTGCAAAGTCCCAGTTTTCAGATCCCCAGCTCAAGGGTCATTCCAATTACATCCTTAGTGTGACCATACTCTGTTAAGGATGACAAGTCTCTTCCCTCCTTCCACTTTTAACAAGGAAGGAGAGAAAGATGATTTTATGAAACAATTAGAGACTAGGCAGAGATATTGTGGAGGCCTGGTTTAGACAAAATTTGCTATAGGTGCTAAGAGGGAAATTGCAGGTCAAGGAGCAAACCAGGTCATTCCTGAGGATGAGAGGCTAGTGTCCCCACAGGAGCACTGTTCCTTAGTAATATAACATGAGTTACTTATGTCATTTTACATTTTCTAGCAGCTACACCACAAAAAAGTTTATTTTAAATTGAAAATAATTTTAATAATGTAATTTAACACAAAATATCCAAACTATCATTTCCCTTTAAAAAAAAAATTTGAATAGACAGAGTCTTGCCATGTTGTCCAGGCTGGTCTTGAACGCCCAGGCTCAAGTGATCTTCCTGCCTTGGCCTCCCAACGTGCTGGGAGCACAGGCATGAGCCTCTGCACCCAGCCTTTTTTTTTTTTTTTTGCTCCTTCTTCTGAGGCACAAACTATCATTTCAACATGTAATTAAAATACAAAACTATTGAGATATTTTAAATTTGTTTATTTTTCATTAACACTGTGAGATTCTGTTGTGTATTTAAAATCTAATACTCATATGCTAAATTTGCATCAGAAAAACTTGATCCATATGTAGATTTCATAAAATATCCCATTGAAAAAGTAGATTCACATATGCAGGTTGTTCCACACAGACTTAAAGGTTTTCTAATGACTTCATCAAGTATTAGGTTTTTACATTTAAACTTAAATGAACTAATATGAAATACATTTGAAATTCACTTCTTCAGTCACACTAGCCACATTTCAAGTACCCAATAGCTATACACACTACCACATTGGACAGGACAGCCATAGAGTAGTGATGGCCACCACAGTGGCAGAAGTTGCTTTATATAGATAGCATCTCAGGTTCTGGAAAGTGGACCCAGCTGTTTTTTTTCCCAGCATGCACCTGCCCTGGCATCCTCTTTTCATATGGTGTCCTGTCCAGTTTGACAGATGACAGATAGGACCAGGTCTCAGTCTATGCCCCCCATTAAGGCATGAATGACTTCAGGAGGTCTTAATGGGTGTGGGATCGGCACACTATGCTCTGTCTCCTCTAACAAGGAATCCATGAAGGCAGATGTGATGTTGTCATGGAACACCAGTGCCCTCTCAGGCCCATGGCGGAACAATGATCCTTCCCCATGGCTGTTAACACACATACACATGCACACACACAGACACATCACACCACATCTATTCTTCTAAGGTCTCTGAAATTGAGTGAGGAACAAGAGCTGTCCGTTACACATTGTTAACCCTCAAAAATTAATTTTTGAGTGATAAGTCTTAAGTACTGAACAAGGAGTTAGGAGACCTATGATCTAGTCCTGGTTCTGCTGCCACTGACTGGGTGTAACCTTGAGCAAGACAATTTGCTCCAGTTTCCTATAAAATGAGAGGCTAGATCCGTCCCAGTTTGATAGTCTTGTCCAGGGTTTGGCACACTGCTGCCCTTGGGTCAAATCTGGCCACATCCATTCATTTACATATTATCTTGTGGCTGCTTTCACCTACAAGTGCAGAGTTGGAGAGCTGGGCCAGAGACCACATGGCCCACAAAGTTGAAAATCTGTGCTTTCTGATCCTTGTTA
>NW_012101921.1:4837899-4860561 GCF_000951045.1 Mandrillus leucophaeus | reverse complement strand
GTGCTCTGATATTTGGTCAAATGTCATTCCGGCTGCTTCTGTGAGGGTGTTTTTGGATGAGATGAACAACATTTAAATCGGTGGAATTTGAATAAGACATATTGCCCTCCATAAGATGGGTGGGCCTCATCCTATCAGTTGAAGGCCTGAATAGAACCAAAAGACCTGCCTCCCCTGAGCAAGAGAGAATTCTCCAGCCTGCCAGCCCCCTCTGCGGATTTTAGACTTGCTTACCTGCATAATCATGTAAATCAGTTCCGTATAATAAGTCTCTTTCCAAAGACTTGCACAAGCTATTGATTCTGTTTCTCTAGAGAACCCTGATTCACACACATAGTAATCAGAATTTTAGCTGGCAAGTGGCTTTCTGGAATAAAGACTACGTTTCTGTCTCTTGTAGTTAGGCGTGGCATATGACTAAGTTTTGACCAATGGAGTATAAGCAGAAGTTCATGTGGCACAATCTAAGGACCTTTTTTGTAGTTTTATTTGTTTGTTTATTTAAGACAGGGTCTTGCTCTGTCACCCAGGCTGCAGTGCAGTGGCACAAACATGGCTCACTGCATCCTCAAACTCCTAGACTCGAGTGATCGTCTCGCCTTAGCCTCCCGAGTATCTGGGACTACAGGCATGCACCACCATGCCCAGCTAATTTTTTATTTTTTGTAGCCACAGGGTCTCATGATGTTGCCCAGGCTGGCCTCGAACCCCTGGCCCCAAGCTACCCTCTCTCCTTGGCCTCCCAAAGTTCTGCTTGGCCAGGACCTTCCTTAAGACGAAGCTAGCACATGCCCTGTGCTACTTCTTTCCCTCTTCCTCCTTCCTGTTGCTTGAAACTGAGAGCAGTTTCAACAGGTGGAGCTCTGTCTTGGACCACAGGAGGAGGAGGACCACCCCTGAGAACTGGAGTTCCCAAGGCTGGAATGAACACAGCAAAGCCATGGGTTGTTCTAAACTTTGACTCGGGAGAAAAATGAACTTCTTTGTCTAATCTAGTGCTATTTGGATATGTGTTACTAGTAGCAAAATGTAATCCTAAATTATATACCCAAACTTTCCCATGTCCCTCTGCCATGCCTGAGTACAACATCTACTGTAACTAAGGGGACCTGTCACAGAGTCCAGAATATGCTAAATACATGTTGGCAGGTCACGGTTGCACTTACATATCCTGCGGCATTGGTTATGACAAAGTAGGGTTGTCTTCCCAAAAAGTTAAGTTTGAAAAGAAATGAGGGTTGTAACCTAAACATTATAATTTCTCTCATTTCCTTTGAATAGATGATATGTTTAAAAAACAAAACACATTAAAAATTCAAACAGCCAGTTGAATAAGGTTTGCTTTGTTTCTGATGGAATATGAGGTTTTTTCTCCAACATGACACTAAAGAGTTGAAGTGAGATGTGTAGATTCTTTACCATGTTATTTGGGTATTACTGGGCACAAATATACCTATGTGTCTTAGACTATGTCACAGTCACTTGGTATTCATTATCAGGTGCTTTCTTCTCATAAAAATAATTTTTTTTTCCTTTGAGACAAGGTCTCACTTTGTCGCCCAGGCTGGAGTACGGTGGCATGATCTTGGCTCACTGCAACCTCCACCTTCTGGGTTCCAGTGATTCTCCTGCCTCAGCCTCCCGAGTAGCTGGGACTATAGGTGTGTGCCACTACACCTGGCTAATTTTTGTATTTTTTTGTAGAGACAGGGTTTCACTATGTTGGCCAGGCTGGTCTTAAACTCCTGACGTCAAGTGATCCACCCGCCTCGGCCTCCCAGAATTCTGGGATTACAGGTGTGAGCTACTGCACCTGGCCAAAAAAAAAAAAAAATTTTTTTTTTACATTTGAAATAAATGTCAGCTAAACTGATCAAAACGATGTGTGTAGTCTCACCACAGCCTTCCCCATCAGTGCTGTTCAGAATGATTATTGTAATAGAGATGACAAGTGGTCCTTGCTTTGTCCACACCCCAATTCATAACCTCTGCTCCTTATATTGTCCACCCCTCTGTGAACTGCCCTCTGGGTGGGTGCCTAACACAAGGGCAACCAAACCATGAGCTGACCAGACCATTAGACCCTGCCCCTCCAAATGATCAAGGCTAGTTGAGCCCTTTATATTTCTCTTAAGAAACTGAGGCTGGGCACATGCCTGTAGTCCCAGCTGCTTAGGAGGCTGAGGCAGGAGAATCGCTTGAACCTGGGAGGCGGAGGTTGCAGTGAGCCGAGATTGTGCCACCGCACTCCAGCCTGGGCGACACAGCGAGACTCCATCTTAGAAAAAGAAACTGAGAAACAGCCAGATAGCATTGGGGATAGAGGCTAAAAGTTGTACAGAGAGTTGCTGAAGTGAAGGAAGCTGGCAGCCGTGATGGGCCCTAGGCAAGGTGAAGTGAAGAATCCATGAGTAAGTAGAGAGAATGAACCAGACAGGCAGACAGACCAAGAGACGTTGGGAAGAGGACTGATCTCCAGGGCTGCCTTGGATTCTTCTAATTTTCTAGTTCCTAGACCATTTCCAGCTCCACTGCACATGTGCCCTGCAACAAATCTTCTACAACTGCAGGGACCCTATGTGTAGCTCTCTTCTCCTTGCAGCTCAGAGCTGGACCAAAGCAGCTGTCCATCCTTTGCCTCTTTGCACTTTGGAGCCCAGTCCTGATGGGACCAGGTAATCCAGGTCTAGGAGACATTTGTTATGCTCTGGGCTTCTTTAGAGTCAGAGATTGTCTCTGATGGGAACCACATGAAAGAGTTGGGGACACAGAAGAATTACCTTCCACTGAAGTTCACCTTAAAAAGTAGATATCATGCTTTAAACACCCCCAACTTCACCCATCTCCCTTTGGCTGAAGAAGATCAAACCTTTCTGGTTAATCAGAGCTAAACAAAGAAACGGCCTCTGCAGCCTTCTCCTCAATGACCCTCATCCCCACACCAAGCCATCTCAGGACTGAAAGACCCATAAATGTAGGCCTCTGTGGGGAAACTAGTTTTCAGGTCTCTCACTGAAACCCAACCCCCAGCCTAGCCATGCAGCATGAGCTCATTCTGCCCCAACTGGGAGAATGAGAAAATGGTCTGTGAATTTCTCTTCCACTCTGTCAAAATAACAGAAAAAACCATGCTTCTGCAAAAAGGTTTTCTTTCAGCTTTTATTTGCACATATTCTGTATAATTATGGTCAGCAAGAGGGCATTTTCCATGGCCACACTGGCAGTATTTTCCACACAAAGGCTTATGCTGGCGGGCAGCCTGCCCTTGAGCTATTTACTTGTGTGGTGGATAGAAAACCATCAGACCTATGGCCAGTTAAACCCAAGCAAAATGTTTTCATTTGGACTTCTCCTGTAACTGGACATATTATTTTAATTTTCCCTCCACCGCTTGTCCCCTTTCCCTAGGTAAAGTGATTCAATATGGTGGAACCACCTTTATGCAGCCAGCTCTGTAGTATACCTTCCAGTTAACTGCTAATGTTCACATTTTAAAATGCTGCCTCCTAGCTTTCAAGATCTTAGGAGTTTCTTAGCCAACGTTACTCCTTGGAATTCCATCTCATTCTCTCTCTATCCAAGTAAGCCCTTTGCTTCTCCGAGCCCTCAAACACCCAGCCCATTTCTTCCTCCAGGCCATTTTTCTTGCTGTGCTCTATTACCCCAGTCCTGAATGCCTGCCTCAATTCCTTTGGCTCCTCTGAATCCTGCCCACCATTCAACATCCAGTTGCGGCCCCCTCCTCAGTGAAGCCCTCGCTGCCTGCTGAAGTTGTCCTGACTCTTCTTTCCTTCACTGAGCCATGAGGCTGTACTGGCTTCTCAGTTGCTGCATATTTTGTAATTAATGAGTCACTAGACAAGTTTATCAAAATGTTGACATTGGTTTCTGCATGAAACCACAACATAAATCAAGTCATTCATTTAGCAAGTATTTACTGAGCACCTAGTCTACAGTCAGCCCTGTAAGCAACATTCCACACCAGAAAACACAGGAATTCATGGGCGAGTTAGGCCTGCCTATCCTACAGGAATTTGAAGAGACTTTGAGAAAACAAGCTACAGGCATGAATGATAATCCTAGAGCTGACGCCCAAAGGATGATGGTTCTTCAAGGCAACATAAGGTAGACAGAAAGGGGAAGAGGAGCCAACACTATCCACTAGAATGGGACGGGGGTTGAGAGGCAGCTTCAACTGACAAAGAAGTCAACTTTCCACTGCTTATAGGATGCGTAGATGCAATAAAGGATAGATGCACACACGCTTGTAAATACAGATGGACCAAAAGATGAGTGGTCCAAAAGGCATCCATCCATCCACCATTAAAGAAACATTTACCCAACACATACTCTGCGCCATTCATAGGGGATACCCAGATAAGTCAACCTTCAGGGAGACTGTAGTCTAGCCTGGCGGCATGGCAATTCAGTCATAGGGCAACCAACTGTGACTTTAAAAGAGAAGTCATAGTAGCTGCCATTTTTTAAATGTCTACAATATGTTCGGTACTTTTCAAACACTATTCGCTACAGTCCCCACTCTGGATGCCAACGCAAGTTTATAGGGAGATAATGGGTTAATTTACATTTTTGAGGGAAATATCATGATGCTGAATGTCTGTTAGACACTGTACAAACTACCAGCTCAAGGTAGTTCATGGTTTCAACATTAGATCATACTGCATTCCTTTTGATGATGTCATATCTTTGTGGACCTATGAAAGTCACTATGTAACAGGAGACGAGGGAAGCAACGTTCAGTCAGATTCCAAGGTCTGAGAAGTCGTCCAGTGCCCAGCAGGTGTCTGCATCCCATTAATAAGCAATCATTGCTACTTAAGAATAAAATCGGCCAGGCGCAGTGGCTCATGCCTGTACTCCCAGCACTTTGGGAGGTCGAGGCGGGCAGATCACTTGAGGTCAGCGGTTCGAGACCAACCTGGCCAACATGGTGAAACTTCGTCTCTACCAAAAGTACCAAATCAGTTGGGCACAGTGGCGCCTGCCCGTAATCCCAGCTACTCGGGAGGCTGAGGCAGGAGAACTGCTTGAATCCAGGAGGCAGAGATTGCAGTGAGCCGAGATCGCACCACTGCACTCCAGCCTGGGCGACAGAGTGAGACTCCTTCTCAAAAAAAATAAATAAATAAAATCAAACTATTACTTTTTTCTTTCAATTTATATGTAATTACTTTGTCAGGACATAAATTCCTATTACGTAGTTTGGTTCTAACTTCTTGATAAATGAAACACATTTTTCTTAAGGCCTAGAGACACTGTGAAAAATTACTGAGAGGCTAAAGACACTATGAACTGAGAAAGTTTGGGAGCCTTTGCATTATTGGTAATCCTCCCAGGTTACCCAATGTCACACTGGTAGTAAATTCTAGAGTTGGGGCTTGACCCCCAACTGTTCTAGTGGTCTCTGAAATGCATTACTTTTGCTTATAATACTGATGGGAGCTCAGTGGGCTCATCAGGGGATGGATACATAGGGCAGTCTGGTGGGCAGAGGTTGGAGAAATGAGGCAGGACTAACAGATTCATGGACCTGAAAGGCCTTGCTCTGACCTTGAAGGACACACTGCATAGTTACTATTCCCTTTATGCTGAGTTTCCATGAGACCGTGCTCTGATGGGAGGAAGAGAAAACGACTCCTAAGAGGTGTGTAGCAAGCAGGCCTGATGAGTTTTTTTAGTGCCAGGTCACAAGAAGTGGAAGAATGGGTGGGAGTATAGAGACCATGGCCAAGGTGTGAGAAATAGGGGCCTGGTCTGCACACATTTTGATGGGGGTCATGTAACTCTTATTGCAGGTGTTTGAAAACTTGAGTGGCTGCTGTCATAATAATATCTCCAAATGACCAGGCTTCTGTCATTTCAGGTGGCAGAGTCCTGCCAAATCTGTGAGAAGGGTGGAAGCAAGTTTCCCTGAGGGGGAAAAAAAAAACCCTCTGGAATTGGGAAAAATTTAGGTCAACATCATTTGAACCTTGACCTTTTGCTCTTTTGTCCCTGGGTGGACATTTCCTTGACCTCCAGAAATTCCTCCATCTCAAAGGAAGACTTCTTGCCCCCCTCACTTCCAGAGGCCTCCAAAGTGGGCTGGGAAGAGATTTAAAGCAGGACCCTAGAAAGCATGGTGAGCCTCTGGAGTGGAGAGAGGCTTCCCTGCAATGCAAAGATCTTCAAAGGCCAAGCCCAAGGCACTACGACCCCCAGGAGGATCCACTCCAAAGCAGAGCAGTGGAGGGAGAGCCTGCATGTCAAGAAGCCCGGACAGCAAGACCCCCTACTGTGGCAGCCAGCCTGCTTGTAGGAGTCCTGAGAAGCCTAATTCAATTACCCTTATCAGAATGCCTCTGAACTTAACAAAGCAGATAATGAGTTCCAGAAACAGATACTGCTTGGGGGGCCAAAATTATTTTGCTTCCCCAAATTGGAGGCTGAAATTTGAGATGTTTGAATAATGGAAAACATAATCCTTCCCTAGGCCCAATCCCCCTCCCAGTACCCACACCTGAGACACTTACCCTTTCAACCAAGCAGGCTGGGATTCAACATCCACACCGTCTCCTCCCGAAGACACCTGGTGATGAACTTGACTTCTTTCCCCTACCATCTTCGTGTCATCGCTGGAACGAAGCTGTGTACAGGATGGAAGTGGGAGGGGAAAGGGATTAACATTTATGGAGCCCTCCCCTCTATGTGTTAGGTGCATAACACGTAGCATTCATTTCAACCACAGAACACGTGTCATTACATTACAGAAGGCAATGGAGAACTGGAAAAGTTAACTTACTGCCTGAAAACTCATCCCCATCTCACCAGCAGCACCATCAGATTCAGACACAGGTATTCAACTTTGCAACATACTATGCCTCACGGCCTCTCTGCTCAACATCAGAAATCAACTAGAAACTCGCTCATTCTAAGATTCATAGCCATTCTCCAAGATACAGCATAGCAACTTCTCCTCTGTGAATGAGGAAACAGACTGAGAGGCTAACCTAACTCTCCCAAGGTCAGAGTCTCCATTGGGATGTGCAGCGAAGTCAGTCGGCAGTTGAAACAAGGACTGTCTGTGCTATCTCACATCTGAATTGAATTGTTTCCTAGAGACTTCTCACAGCTCTCTAGTCAGGGAATACATCTTCTCACCTTCCCCACTAAGAAAGGCCTCTATCTGAGCCTCGGTGCTGGGTGGCCAGGATTACCTGCTGAACCATCAGGAGCTTTCCGTCTCCAGAGGTGAGCTCTCAGTTCCTGCTTACCTTAGAACTGTAGAACACATAATGTTATCACTGAAAAAGACCTCTCATATAGTTGGATCACACCCTTTACCTATTTATTTAAATGGATTGTTTTAATTATGTAATGTTTGATATGTGCAGGATAATATGTATGCAAATTATAAAGTATAATAATAAAACCTGTCATCCCACCACTCAACCTTAGAACCAGACCATTACAATTGATGTCCCTCCTACTTCCCCCACGGAAATAACCACTATCCTGGATTTTATGTTTATAGCTCCCCCGCAAGGGATTTGTATAGTTTTGCCAAATATGTTAGCATGGTAGATTGCATTATTGCTCTGAGTTCTTTAAATATCCTTCATTTGACGTATAATTTGGCAGTTCCTCCCACTGGAAGTGAAATACATTTCTCTGCCCAAGATGTTAGATTTTCTTTGATCCGTAGAATGTTGCAGGCTGTGACAGGGTGAAAATTCTGAGCCCAGGCCTTAAGAGGAATCACCTGTTTCCACGTTCCCCTCTTGTATTTCTGCCTCTGCCATGAGAAAAACGTGCTTCAGGTCACCTGCTGCTCCAAAGAGGATGAGAGACCTGTGGGGAAGATCTGGATCCAATCTGAAGTTAGAACTAAGCCCAGCTGAGCCCAGCCTAGATTAACCAACTAGATTAGCCTAGATTAAGCCAATTCACAGACACCTGAGTAAGAATACATGAATGTTGTCAGCCACTGAGTTTTGGAGTCATTTGTTAGGCAGCATTATTGTGGCAATGACTGACTGATATACTATGTATCCCTGAATAGCATATTGTTTACTTTTGCTTTTTTTTAGCTTTGAAAGATGGTAATTAATATTGCATGTCATTATCTAATATTTACTTTTCTTTCCCACTCAACATGATATGTCTGAGATCTATGCAGTAGAATATAACACAGCAGTGTAAATGAACTACAGCAGCAGCCCTCTCAGTTTAGAGATGAGGAAAAACAAAAGACCCAGAGAGTTCATGAAGGGCTGAACTGGCTTGGAAGCCAAGTGTCATTCCTTCAGCAAATATTTATTGAACATAAACTGAGCACTCACCTCAGTGCTAAGAATATAAAGGGGAACTGTACACATAAGGTTCTTGTCCTCTTGAGTTATAGAGGTCACTTCATAGAAAGAATGCAAGGCCACATCTGTGCCCCCTATCATATCATTGCCAAAGTTTCCTTATTGCTTCTGCCCTGCCTGCTGTTTCTCCCATTCAGTTCACCACCTCCTGTCCCTGGAGGCAATAATGTAATTAAGGCAATATGTGAGGACAGCAGGCAGAAACTGGCGTGGATAGCTCTCCTTGGAGATCTGCTGGCAGACTGACTTCCAGGAAAAAGAGCCAAAGTACTTGGGAAATTCAGACCCAAAGATTCATCACTTTTGGGAGGTAGGTCTATTTTTCTGCAGATGACACTTGTCTAGAGGGAACTGGCAGTTTTCTGGCTAGAGATGGCCCTGTAGTGAGCTTAGCAGCTCCATGGACTTAGTACCTGGGTGACCACCATCAGCAGTGGAGCATATTTGGAAGATGGAGAACCAGTGAGGGATGTTTCATACTCTTGAGGAGTTTGCAGTCAAAGAGCAAAGCAGGATAAGCAAACAATGCATGTCCTCAAACCCCAGATAACAAACACAAAACATCATAGATAGAACCAGAGCTGTGGTAGATACACATGGATTCACCATATGCATATGATGCATATAATCTATGTATCCCTGCATAGATTAGCATGGATGTCAGGCCATCCAGAGTGGCTGAAATGACAGGCCCATACTGTCACTCCATAGACAGGTGTCTATTGTTTCTCTAGAGCATTTCAGTAGTTCCCATGAGTTGCCATTTATTTCGTGCTTTAGAAAAACACAGTAAGAATCCCTTCACATTGAAACTAGACTGAACACAACCGCATACTCCCTCAATGATTCAGAAGGTGTTCCAGGGTGTTGCAGGGCCTCAGGGACATCATTAGAAAAATAGGTTACCGTAGAAACTGAAGAAACAGCATCCTGGTAATATGAGGTTTCACAGTGATTGGGTCCTGGATAAAGAAGTTGTTTTCAGTAATGAAGGATTAGTAGCTCCTGCCAGATACGAAAATGGCAAAACCAAGAAGAGCACTTGGACGCTCCCTGCTCCAGTGCTCAGCTCCGGGGGAGGCTGACAACTGCTCCCCTCCACTCCCAGCACCAAAGCACCTAAAGCAAGTTCTTATTGCTGCAACTGCTCTGGGGGCCCCGCCTTCCTCTTCCATTCCAGCTCATAGGGTCAGAGTCAGGCATTTTTGTAAATTCTCTCCTGGATCTCATGGTCCATTCTCTTCTGGTCAGGGATTGCACAGAGAGTAGCAGCTATGGGCCATCCTTCCTTGAGATGAGGATTGTGTGGGCCTAGAAGGTCTAAGGTCAGGGGAAGCGCACCCTGCTGGGGAACAGAAGTGCTAAGGGCTAGCTTACCTATCTCCCCACCTATTTCCTACTTGAAAATTCTCTTTCTTCTGTGTGTGTGTGTGTGTGTGTGTTTTCATGCCAAAATAAATTATTATAAACACATGGTTATATATGAGGGACTACCCAGGACAGGAAAGCAAAGAGTGGCCTGCAGTGAAGTGGGGAGGTGCCCCTTCATCACCCAGATCTCACACCTTGTGGATGACTGCCAGGCCGGAGGGCAGCAGAGTAGATTGGAAAGAACCAGAAGTTTCGAGGTCAAGTCCTGGTCCTCCCACTTCCTAACGGCACCATCTTCGCAATGCGGGACTCCTCTCCTCCCCAAGCCTTGGTCATCCCATCTGCAAACAGGGGCTGGGGAGACAGTAGCTTCTGACTGTCTCTTAGCTACAGATACTTTCCACATTCAGGAGCCTATGGAGAAACCAGATACTTCTAGAGATGTGACAACCAGGAAGGAAAAAAATGACCCCAAAGTTGAGAAAATACCAAATGGCTCTTATGCTCTGTTTCATAAAACATGGTATATTTTCTCTCCTGTATTCATTGCTGTTATACATGTGTCTTAGTTTTATTCCTACAGTCAGATTACATGTTCCCTAGGAGAAAGAAAAAGTTTCATAGAACTATTGAATTATAGAGCTGGAGGATTTTCATTATTAAACATTACAAAATTATCCATTTTTTAGTCTCCACGTATTCAATTAGAATAAATATCTGTCAGTTTATGGTATCATTATGGCTATCTCATGTGTTTCTCTATCAGTGTTGTCAGATAGGTTGTGTTTCTGTGCCAATTTTACAGATAAGAAAACTGTTGAAAGACTTGTTAAGGTCCACAGAACCAGTAAATGGTAGTGTTGGGACTTGAACCAAAGTCCTCTGACCCAAAACCTCTAGACTCTTTAGAAGTCCTTTGAATCTCTTCTGTATCTCATGCAGCATTCAACACAATGCAAAGTATATGGTAATAAACAATTATGGGTTGACTGACACCATGTAATTGTAAATTGCCCGTAAAGGCTAGAACTACAACACATGGCTGTGCATGATTTTTTCATTCCCAGGAATACCCTTGAGTCCCTGTGTATGCCCCATGCTGTAGGAGCCACGGCTTTGGCAGGACCCACCTGGACCTGCAAACAGGGCCCTACAAACTGCCCAGCAAAGCCAGCCAGAGAAAAGCCCTCCATTCTGGCCACAGGAACTTCACCAGTGCATCGGCCTGAGCCCAAGGTGCCAGCTCTGTCCATGTGCACACACAGAGGTGGTAACCCTGGCCAGGCCAAGCCCCATGGAGTCACTGAATTTAATTTGCCCATCACAAGACTGGAATAATATTGAAAAGCAAACACCTCATGCAGTTAAGATGGTCATCATAACCACCAAAAAAGACTGGGCATGTGTCCATCCCATCTACTGCAACAGCTGAACTTGGCAGCACATTCGTGTGCAACTCGCTTGGTGCTAGGTACTTGGTTCTTCTGGGGACATCAGATCTGGATATGGTCACTTTGTTAGTGTAGCCTCTTCTGTGGACTATGTATGAGCGTTCCTCCTTCTCTACTTCCCCCTAATTTGTCATCCTCACAGTAGCCCCGTCTGTTTCCTCATCCATTAGCCTAGATCTCAGCTCTGAGCCATTTTATCCACCAGCATCATGCTTTCAGCTCCAGCTTCTCAATCACCACTTCCAACCGTCATCCTCTATTCACAAACTTCAAAGACTCCCTAATTCTTATGGTAACAGATTTGGAGCTGGCCTCCCCCTTAGAGCCCTGCTAACTGCCTCCTCCAGCCCCCTCACTCCCACCCCCATCCCCTAGCCTTCTCCTGTTTCTCTCGCACACACCTTCTGTCTTACTAGGCTGGGCTCCCCATTGTGGCGACAAATGGCAGAACTAGTGTGATCTCTCTGCCTCTTGTTCATGTAGCTCTCCTCACCTGGAATGCCTTCTCTATACCCTGGGCCTATCCCAATCTCTTCATCCTCCAAGACCTTCTTTCCTGTTGGCATCCATCCCTCTGTTCTCTAAAACCTCCGCAACACGTAATCATATCCTGGATTGCTTTGTGTTAGACTGTTCCACAGCAATCACTATGTGAATAAATATGCTACTTAGTAAATAAATACCTCTCTTAGACCTGGGAACCAGGGCACCTGCACATTAAAAAGCTCTGCTCTGGCCCTCATCTGGCCCTACCCTTCCGAATGGGGTGACGATTCTGTGGGAACAAGTGAACATGCCCATCTTGAGCCTGCATCCTTTCCGTTCCCACTTTTACACCATGCTCCTGATGCCCAGGACCCTGGAATTCCTTCCCAAAGAGCCTTGAGCCTATTTCAGGGCCCATGGAAACCTCTTCCACAGTCTGCCTTTCTGAGAACAAGGGGAGGCTGTATTCTGGGAGATGGGTTTGTGGCTGGAGCTTGGACACGTGGGTTGGAGTGTCCCTATGCATATACACAGGCCTTGTGGTTGGAGGAGAAGTGACACTGGGCCTCTGTGGGCTAGGATCCTTCAGTTATCCTTTTGTCCACCTGCTGGAGGATGAAGCCAAGATAGAAAAAAAAGCAAAGGGAGATTCGGAGACAGACTGAGCATGGATGATGTTGTTGAACCTCTGGATTAAGCCTGTGCTTGGACATTTCAGTTAACCAAGCCAAACTATTTTCTTTTCTTGCTTAAATTAAGTTGTGCTTCTGTCACTTGTAACTAAAATTTACTGATGGATATAATGATGATGATGATGACAGCAATGATGATAGCTGACAGTTATTGGACAACTTGATGTTTCGGGCACTCTGCTTTGTCTGTGTTAGTTCATTTATTCCTCCAACTACTTCATGAGGCAGTGGGTACTATTATCTCAGTCTTCCAGGTGAGGAAACAGAGCTCCAGAAAAGCTAAGTAACTTGCCCAAGGTCACCAAGTATTCAAACCCAAGTCTGTCTGGCTCCTAAGACTGTGCTAAGCTTATTTTTCTTGGTCCCCAACAGTGTGAGTTGGACCACATGAAAGGCAGGGGCCTTAGGTGGGTACAGGTAGCTACTATGGGACAACCAAGGCTCTGAAGGAGGAGGTAGTGGCAAGGGCCAAGGTCAGGGTGTACAGGATGCCACTTGTTTAACCAGACACCCATCAATCCTCGTCAAAGAAGAGAGGAGAAAATGATTCTTCTCCAAAATACATTCTTCTGTACTTCTCCATCTCTACCCCTAGTCAAAGGCTACTCCAGGAAAGCTTTGGAAAGAAAGACAAAATTGTGAGTTCTGGTAGGATATCTTTTAATGTCCCTGCAGAGGTCAGTAGATTATGCTTTTCAGCAAATATTCGCAGTAACTTGTACTGTCATTGAGTTAAATCCCAATAATGAGCAGAGGCATATTAAGCACAGATAGTTCTTGATATGGTTTGACTCTGTGTTCCCACCCAAATCTCATCTCAAATTATAATCTTCACATGTTGGGGGAGTGCTCTGGTGGAAGGTGATTGAATCATGGGTGTGGATTTTCCCCTTGCTGTTCTTGTGATAGCATTCTCACGAGATCTGCTTGTTTGATAAGTGTATGGCTCTTCCCCTGCTCACTCTCTCGCTTGCTTTCTCTCTCTCACTCTCTCTCTCTCTCTCTCTCTCGCTCTCTCTCTCTCGCTCGCTCTCTCTCTCTCCCCCCTCCCCCTCTCTCCCTCTCTTCCTCTCCCTCTCGCCCCCTCTCCCTCTCCCTCCTCCGTCCCCCTCTCCTCTCCCTCTTCCTCTCCCTCTCTCCTGCTACCATGTAAGATATGCCTTGCTTTCCCTTCACCTTCTGCCATGATTCTAAGTTTCCTGAGACCTCCCCAGCCATGCAGAACTGTGAGTCAATTAAACCTCTTTGTTTACAAGTTACCCAGTTGCAGGTAGTTCTTTACAGCAATGTGAAGAAGGGCTAACACAGGTCTTAAGGGTGACCAGGCCCAAATTTCCATCATCACCCAATAATCAGTACATCTAAGAAGTCCCAGACATGGTCCATATAGGAGCCCAGCTCACACCTAATGGGTGACTAGAATCACCCAACTTCAAGCTGACCTTTACGAGTGAAAGAGGAAAACTGCAAACATCAGAGGACTTTAGCTCATGAGTTTTTTATGACCACATACCTAGTTGTGACACTGATCACTGCGTCTCTCCATTAGAGAGAGCCCAATAAGACTAAAAAGATGTACAAATGAGCACAAGAAGGTATATGTGGTGTGCAAGATAGCAGGACTATCATCAAAGGTTCATTGCTGCAAGCACAGGAGAGCTACATGAGACAAACTGCTCTGCTGCATGTGAGAAATGCTCTCATCCCATTGTCACTGCCATAAAATCTTTTTGGAAAAGAGCCCAGACCTCCCCACTGTCAAGCACTCGGTGTCACTCACCAAACACTCATGAAGCACAAAGGGTCTTCCCATTCGCAGGTGTGGGTTTTCAGAATCTTCCAGGAAGGTCAACAGTTTGCAGGATAATCTCCATGGTGCCTCTTGAAAGGAAAGCTCACTGAAATTCAGGCCTCAAGTCCAAATACATTTTATTCTCTACCTATCTTTCTTTAGTAGGAAATATGAATCATAGTAGGCAAGTGCATTTTCTACTGAGCGTCACTATTTCCAAAAATAACAGCCATACATGAGCCTGAAACCTACCCCTTATTATGGGGAACTATTACAATGGTTCCCTGGTTTGCTTATATACTCACCATTTTTTAAAAAATACTTAAGTTCTAGGGTACAGGTGCATAACGTGCAAGTTTGTTACATAGGTATGCATGTGCCATGTTGGTGTACTGCACCCATTAACTCATCATTTACATTAGGTATATCTCCTAATGCTATCCCTACTCCCTCCCCCTACCCCACCACAGACCCCAGTGTGTGATGTCCCCCTTCCTGTGTCCAAGTGTTCTCATTGTTCAATTCCCACCTATGAGTGAGAACATGTGGTGTTTGGTTTTTTGTCCTTGCGATAGTTTTCTGAGAATGATGGTTTCCAGCTTCATCCATGTCCCTACAAAGGACATGAACTCATCCTTTTTTATGGCTGCATAGTATTCCATGGTATATATGTGCCACGTTTTCTTAATCCAGTCTATCATTGATGGACATTTGGGTTGGTTCCAAGTCTTTGCTATTGTGAATAGTGCCGCAATAAACACGTGTGCATGTGTCTTAATAGCAGCATGATATACAATCCTTTGGGTATATACCCAGTGATGGGATGGCTGGGTCAAATGGTATTTCTAGTTCTAGATCCTTGAGGAATTGCCACACTGTCTTCCACAATGGTTGAGCTAGTTTACAGTCCCTCCAACAGTGTAAAAGTGTTCCTATTTCTCCACATCTTCTCCAGCACCTGTTGTTTCCTGACTTTTTAATGATCACCATTCTAACTGGTGTATACTCACCAATATTTTTTAGCAAAGGGTTAGAGAGGTGAATAGACTGTCATGGAAGTAACAGTGAAGTGGGGACATGAATGATGCCCATGCATTTAATTACATTTCAATTAATAAATTACATTTGTATTAATGACATTTCAGCCAACACAAGGGGTTGCAGGAAATTTTCAGGGGTCATAAGAGCATGTAAAGGGAGACAGAGATTAACCCAGTCCTGGTAGTCAGGAATAAGGGAAGTTTTCCTGTGGAAATGCCATTTAGATGGAGAAATGAGTAGTAATTAAAGCAGCTAAAAAGGTGGGGAAGAACATTCAGCTGAGAACAACAGGCGCAAAGATGCTTGATGCCTCCTTCCTTCTTGAAACACTCTCTTCCATGGACTTCCACAACACCACAATTAGTTCACTCCTTTTCTGGCTGGTGCTCTGTCTCCATCAAAAGCTCATATTCCTCTATGCAGCCTTTAAAGTTGACCAGTCTCAAGCCTTAGTCCTGAATCCTATTCTTTCTCTATATTCTCCCCAGGCAATCTCCCACTCTTATGGCTGAACTACAATTGAGATACCCACAAATTCCAAGCTTATATCTCTCTCCCAGATCCCTCCTCTTTCTGACCACCGAAAATACATATCCCTGTCTGCTCCTCTTTGCCCTAAGTTAGGCAGAGACAGGGCCCTGTTTGGGGAGGCTGCAGCTGTTGGTTCTGCTTATGAATGAGTGTTCAGTGTGTCTACATCTGGGGCTCAGTGTTGGGAAATCACCTGGTACTAAGCAACTAAGCCATATTTTCCACTACTGGCTTTATCAGTGATAAAGCTGACAAGAAGATCTTCATCCATATCAATGTGACATCATTGAATATCAACTTGAGCAGAGGAAAGGGACTGTCATTTATTGTACCTCCTCAACACCAACAGGGCATAAGAACAAGAAAGTGCGATTCCCATTTCCAACTCTGGTAAATCAGTGGGTGGTGGTGCCACTTGCTGAATAGGCAACGCTGAGGGAAGACCAGACTTTGGTGGAGAAAGAGAAAGCAAAATTTTAGCCTGGGTTATGTCAAATGAGAGGTGCTTTTGAAACCTTCAAGTAGGAAATTCAGAGAAACTCAGAGGAGAGATCTGTGATACAGATAAAAACTTGAGATTGACAGGAACCTCAGTTATAGCTGAAGCTGTGGAAGTCAAAGAGATTGCCCAGGGAAAATGCAGAAAAAGAATAGATTTGGGACCAAAGCTTGAGGCCCATCCACTGTTTTGTTTTGTCTTGCTAATATATTAAAACCTTATTGAGATATAATTTGCATACATAAAATTCATTTTTAAGTGTACAATTCGGTATTTTAATATATTCACAGGGTTATGCAGCAATCACTGCTAATTCCAGAATATTTTTGTCACCTCAAAAATGAATCACATAGCCATTAGCATTCATCCCGATTTCATCATCTTCCTAGCCTCTGACAACCACTAATTTACTTTGAGTATCTGTGGATTTGCTTAATCTAGACATTTCATATAAGTAGAATTGTACAATATGTGACTTCTTATGTCTGATTTCTTAGTATAATGATATTAAGATCCATCCATGTTGTAGCATGTGTTAGTACTTTATTCCTTTTGATCACTAAATAATATTCCATTGTATGGCTATACCACATTTTGTTTATCCATTCATCAATTGATGGACATTGAGTTGTTTCATTTTATGGTTTTTATGAACAAGGCTGCTAAAACAATGATATACAAGTTTTTGTATGGACATATGAAGACATAGGTCTTCAGTTTTCTTATATACCTAGGAGTGGAATTGCTCCCTATGTTCAACTTTTTGAGGAGCTGCCAAACTGTTTTTCCAAAGCAGCTGCATTAATTTTACATTCCTACTAGCAATGTATGAGGTTTAAGTTCTGCATATCCTTATCAACACTTGTTATTGTCTGTTTTTTTATATTCATCCTAGTGGACATGAAGTGACATCTCAGTACAGTTTGGACTTGCATTTCCCTAACAATGTGAGTATTTTCTCATGTGTTTTTGACCAATTATATATCTTCTTTTGAGAAATGCTTATTCCAATCTTTTGCCCATTTTAAAATTGGATTATTAGTCTTTTTATTATAGCGTTGTGTATACATTTTTTATTCTGGATACAAGTCCCTTGTGAAATGTATGATTTACAAAAATTTTCTCTCATTCTGTGGGTTATCTTTTCACTTTATTTATTATATTCTTTGAAGCACAAAAGTGTTTTATTTTGATGAAGTGCAATTTACATTTTTCTTAGTAACTTGTGCTTTTGGTGTCATGGCTAAGAAACCATTGCCTAATCTGAGGACATGAAGATTCACATCTATATTTTCTTCTAAAAGTTTTGTATTTATAGCTCTCAAGTGAAGGTCTCTGGTCCTTTTCAGTTAACTTTTGTACATAGAGAGATAAGGATCCAAGTTCACCCTTTTGCATGTGGATATCAGTTGTCTCAGCAACATTTGTTGAAATACTATTTCTCCCATGTCAAAATCAATTGACCAAAAACATAAGAGTTTTTTTTCCTGAATTCTCAATTCTATTCCATTGATCTATATGTCTATTTTTATGCCTATACTACACAGTCTTGATCACTATAGCTTTGTGTTTTTAAAGTAGAAAGTGTGAGTCTTCCAAGTTTGTTCTTTTTCAGTATTGTTTTGGTTCCTCTGGGTCCCTTGAATTTCCACATGAATTTTATAATGAGCTTACTAATACCTACAAAAAAGCCAGCTGGAATTTTGGTAGGGATTGCCCTGAATCTGTAGATCAATTTGGGGAGTATTGCTATCATAACAGTATTTTAAATATTCCAATCAATGGTAATAGAACAACTTTTCATTTTTTAAAATCTTCTTTAATTTCTTTCAGTGATGTTTTATTGTTTTCAGTGTATATGTCTTGAACTTATTTTAAATTTATTTCTAAGTACTTTCTTCTTTTTGATGTCATTATAGATTAAATCATTGTCTTATGTTCTGATTGTTCTTGCTAGTTATAGACATACAATTAATTTTTGCATATTGATCTTGTATCCTGCAACTATTCTGAACACATTTATTATGCCCAATTTTTGTGATTTTCCTAGGATTTACTCTATGCAAGATGATTTCATGTGCAAATAGAGCTAGTTTTACTTTTCCATTCCAATCTGGATACTTTTTATTTCTTTTTCTCACCTAATTACCATGAATTAGATACCCTGAATTAGATGTTGAATGGAAGTGCTGCGACTAGACATCCTTGTCTTGTTCTTGATCTTAAGGGGGAAATATCCTGTCTTTCACCCTTAAATTGTTGTTAGGTG
Organism: Mandrillus leucophaeus; assembly: GCF_000951045.1. Lineage (NCBI taxonomy): Eukaryota > Metazoa > Chordata > Mammalia > Primates > Cercopithecidae > Mandrillus > Mandrillus leucophaeus. The sequence continues at coordinate 4,842,057 of NW_012101921.1, read as the reverse complement.
TGGGTTTTTCATAGACGGCTGTATTATTATACTGTATTATTAGAGTTTTTCATAGATGGCTGTATTATAATAGTTTTCTATTGCTTCTATAACTAATTATGATAAATTGGCTTAAAATGACATAAATTTATTATCTCCCAGTGCAATGGATTCAAAGTCCAACATGGTGTCACCAGGCTAGATTGGAGTGTGTTGTCAGGGATCTGCTCCTTTCTGGAGGCTCTAGGGCAGGTTCCATTTCCTTGCTTTTGTCAGGTTAAGTTCCCTTCTTTTTCTAGTTTATTGAGTGTTTTTAACATGAAAGAACGTTGAGTTTTGTTAAATGCTCTTTCTGTGCCTCTTGAGATGACTGTGCGGTTTCTAGTCTCTCAGCATTTAAAGACGGGGTAGAGAGAAATGGGCCTGCAGAAAAACACAGGAGCAGCCGGGAATAGGAGGGAGAAAAAGTGAGTGTGGTGTTATTGAAGTCAAGAGAAAAAAGGGTTTCAAAAAGGAGGAAGTGATCAAAAGCATCAATACTGGTGACAGGTGAGATGGAAACCGGAAAATGTTCATTTTGTTTGGTTTTGTGGAGGTTGTTTGTGACCTTGGTGATAGCTACTATAGTGGGATGACATGAGGTGAAGACCATTGGGAGTGCAATGACATTACCTAAATTTTGGGCAGTCTAGGGGTAAAAGCTAGAGGACAGTGATTACATTGGAGAGGTTAATATCAGGAGAACTTAATGGGTCTTTGTATAGCGGATTTTTTATACATTTTGGTTGAATCAGAGAGGACTAGAATCACGTCCTCAGTGTCTGAGATGCTGGTATAAGATTCTTAGCTTTTTCTAAAATCAAGAAAGGACATCTCCATGCCTCAACTTCAGGAACCAACTCCGAACATTTGAGAAGGCATAGTGAGCTCTTGCCTACTTCGCCCTGTGAATGAAACTGAGTGGAGTGTAGGAGGTTGCCCCATCTTGGTAACACACCAAGGCTTGGCCTCCACAGTTGAAGATGGGATGAAATCTACATATGATATCTAGACTTTTGATGACTCTTTAAAATTGAAGTTTTGGGGAGGGGCAGGGGAAGCAGAAATTCCATGCCTTAGGGAGAGATATTTCCCATCAGCAGCAACGTCATCTTCTACAGTGAGAAGAAGCCAGCTCCACCCAGTTCTCTGGTCTCAGCCTTTTTGTTGCACTCCTGGATGAGGCCTCTCAAGTGACAGGACCCAGGAGACCCCAGCGCCCTGCTGCAATGCTCATTTCCTTCTACCTGGCAGTCTCATTCCATTGAACGCTTCCCCGGGATATTTATGTGGAAAGCAAAGAAAATACTCCAGGGTCGTTTTTAATAAGTGCCAATCCCTCCTAGGCTCTTTGCAGCCATAAACATTTACGTCTAATATCCCAAAGAAAATGTTGATGCAGTCTGATGTGGGGGCGACAGCACACAGATTAGTCTAAACAAAAACACAAGGGTGACAGTTAGCTTTTTTCTGCATGAAGCTGCATTCACTCATTTTTGACATAAAAGTGCAATTTGCATATTCTTTCAAGTCTGTTTAGCTGCAAACACATGTGTGTTTGGGGCAGAGAAATTTAAAATTTGTAAATTATTCAGAAACTACTGCCAAATTGTAATCAAGTGGTAGGAAAAACATTCTACACTGAATAGTTGTAAGTACAGAGGGGAGCCTTCTCAGGCTTGGGAAACATTTTTAAATATACTGGTGCTTAATCAACTCAGAGAAAACAGGGGGAGAAATGTTTACTTTCTTAGCAACAATTTAATATAGACGTTAGGCTAGGCGGGTTTTTTCTGTTTATTGAACATTGCAGAATGAAATGATTTTAGTATTGTGACATTAAATAAATAATGTGCCTTCCGACAGAAAACTAAACATTGTGACTAATCCAAGGTAGAAATTGCTAATGCCGCTCTCAAAACCATTATAAACCCAGAACCATAATTACTAGGAAACAATCCAATGTAATTTAATGTGTGTATACTATACCTTGCTGATTGTAACACTGAGTGTGTATTGGTTATATCCCATCTTTGATGTTTATGCATCTGTCCATCTCCTCTTTTACTTTGTGCATTTAGCAAGTATTGTTCTAAAGTTCTACTTTCTGCAAAGCACTACACTGGGACCCTTGGGGTCTAGGGAAATTATAGAGAGAGACGATCATGTACACGGGTGAGTGAGTAAACTATTATGGGAATAGAGGGCTGATAGACATTGGCAGGACTGTTGAGTGCAGACACAGAGTGGGAGCACCTGTCACAATGTAGATGGAGGGGCAATGGGTAGAGAGGTCAGAGCAGGTAGATGGTGGATTGAAGCTGCATGATAATTATAACATAACTTCTAGGACCATAACTGTACAATGCATGCATAAAGATTGCTACAACCAAATTTAGTTTTTTTAAAAAGTCAAAATCTAACCTGGCACGGTGGCTCACATCTGTAATCCCAGCACTTTGGGAGGCCGAGGTGAGTAGATCACCTGAGGTCAGGAGTTCGAGACCAGACTAGCCAATATGGTGAAACCGTCTCTACTAAAGAAAAACACAAAAATTTAGCTGGGCATGGTGATGGGTGCCTGTAATCCCAGCTACTCGGGAGGCTGAGGTAGGAGAATCACTTGAACCCAGGAAGCAGAGGTTGCAGTGAGCCGAGATCGCGCCATTGTACTCCAGACTGGGTAACAAGAGCAAAACTCTGTCTCAAAAACAAAAAAGTCAAATTCTGTCCAATCTACTTTTTCTAATTATCTGTTTGACTATTACTAGGGGTAACCTCTGAGAAATAGGGTAGACATGGGAGGTGGGGGCAAAGAGATTGTTGCACAATCTTTCAAAACAGTTTATTACAGCTGGGAACATTCCTTTAATGGAATCAAATTGTAAATGGGAAACCAGATTATCTGAACAGCATATAGAAAACAGCAAATAAGGCCGGGCATGGTGGCGGATGCCTGTGGTCCCAGCTACTCAGGAGGCTGAGGCAGCATTAATGACGTGAACCCGGGAGGCGGAGCTTGCAGTGAGCCGTGATTGTGCCACTGCACTCCAGCCTGGGTGACAGAGCGAGACTCCGTCTCAAAAAAAAAAAAAAAATTACAAATAAATTCTAAGTCCAATAGGGTGAGTTATCAAAGAGAACTGAAGATTGGGGCTGAGCTCTCTCATCCATTCATTCATTCTTTTCATTTATTCATGCATTCACTCATTCAAGGAACGTCCATGAACACCTAATTGGCAAAGTGCAACTTAGAAATAGAAGACAGAGATCCTACCCTTATCTTGTGTGTTTATGTGGATAAATACAGGAAAAATTTCTGTCTAAAAAGTCCTGAGACATAAAGAGGCAAAGTTTGATAGAAGCAAAGTTTGTTCTAAGACTTCTGCATTCAAGCTCTTGAGCATTTTGCGGTAACTCCAAAAGAATTTTCCTTCAGGCAAAGTTATTGGTTTTTTGGGTTTTTTTTTGGTTTGTGTGTGTGTGTGTGTTTGTTTTTTGCATTGCTATGAAGGTGATTCACCATGTGGTTGTTAATATACATATTTATTATGTATGTACATTACATACATTTTTGTGTGTAAACATTTTCTATCAACAGCGGCATTCAGTGAGAAATCATATTCAGATCATTGCTTCAATTAAATTATCCAATATTCTTTCCAGAGAAGCCTTCCTTGTCCTGGCACTTTTTATAGCCATTTTACATATGACTTCAATTAGGATCATCAGTCTACAGAGAGAATATTTGGAAGTCCTTTTTAAAGAAAAATAAGAGACCATAAAAAGTAGAAAGGAAAAAGTAAAACTGTCTTTATTTGCAGATGCCCTAATTTTGTATGTAGAAATTCCAAAAAATCTATTAAAAAACTATTAGAACTAATAAGTACATTAATACAAACTCAACCTATAAAATTGCATTTCTATAAAATAGCCACAAACAATTGGCAAGGAAAAATTTTAAAGGTCTATGCCATTACAATGGATTTTAAAAATGTAAAATAGGCCGGGCCCAGAGGCTCATGCCTGTCATCCCAGCACTTTGGGAGGTCAAGGCAGGACGAACACACTGAGGCCAGGAGTTCAAGACCAGCCTGAGTAGCATAGTGAAACCCTGTCTACAAAAATTAAAAAAAAAAA
>NW_012101921.1:4791070-4837284 GCF_000951045.1 Mandrillus leucophaeus | reverse complement strand
ATATATTTATGAAATACTTGGGAATAAAGTTAACAAAATATATGCAAGACTTGTATATTGAAAAAACAACAATAACAGCAGAATTACTGGGAGAAATTTAAAAAGAGTTAAATAAATGAGAGACACACATGTTCACAAGACATTAATTCTTCCTGAACTGATATATAAGTTCAATGAAATCACAATCAAAATCCCAGAAAGTTTATGGTTGTTGAAATTGACAAGCTGGTTCTGAATTTTATGAGGAAATGCAAGAGACCTAGAATTGCTAAGACAGCCTTGAAGAACAAAATTGGAGAATTGACAGTACAAAATGTTGAGTCTTACAAAAATGATAAAGCTATAGTAACTAAGAAAGCACAGTATTGATGAAGGGATAGATAAGTATATCACTGTTACAAAATGCAGTGCAGAAATAGACTCACATATATGCTCACCTGATTCACAAAGACAATACCAATGTAATTCAGTGGAGGAAAGAATTATTTTTTCAAAAGCCGGTGCTGAAACTTGAGATATCTACATAGGGCAAAACAAAAAACAAAAAAAAAAAACTAAGCATGACCCCCTACCTCCTACAATGCACAAAAATTAATGTGAGATGGATCATAGACTTAAATATGAAAGATAAAACAACAAGGTTTCCAGAGGCAAACGTAAGAGAATAGCTTCAATACCTTGGAGGAAGCCAAGATTTCTTAGGACACAATAAATCAGTAGCCCTAAATTTAAAAAACAAAAACCTGATTAATTGAACTTCACTAAAATTGAAGACTTCTGTTCATCATCAGAAATAATTAAGAGAATAAAAAAGCAAGTACGAGACAAATATCTTTGTACAGATAAGACAAAGGGCTCATATCTGAAATATATGAACAACTCCTACAAATCAATGAGAAGACAAACCAATTTTAAAATGTGTAAAAATATTTCACTTAAAAAGAGAGAATATCCAAATGGCTAATAAGCATGTGAAAAAATACTGCACATTATACTTCTTACCAAGTAAATGCAAACTAAAGCCATAATGAGATGCCACTATACACCCACCAGAATGACTAAAATTTAAAAGGCTGACACTACCGAATGCTAGTGAGGGTAGGAAGCAACTGGACCTTTCAAACATTGACGGTGGGGATGTAAAATGTCACAACTACTTTTGAATATCATTTGGTAACATCTATTAAAGTCAACAAGTGCATACCCTGTGACCCAGCAAATTCACACGCAGTTGTTCACCCAACAGCAAACTGCACATATGGGCACACACAAAATGACATGTACAAGAATGTTCATAGTAGCTTTATTTGTAATAGCAAAAAACTAGAAGCAACCCACAGACCCATCAACAGGAGAATGGATACATCAATCATGGAATATAGGTGTGTATACATAAATATTTGCATGCATGTGTACACACAAATACATACACACATATGCACCCACAAGCATACAATAGAATACTACAAAACAATAAAAGGTACAAAGTACTGATAAGTGCAACAAAATGAGTGAACCTTAAGATATTATATTAAATGGAAGAATCCAAACACTAAAGTGCATACTGCATGATTTGATTGATATTAAGGTCATAAGCAAGCTAACCTATTCCCTGTTGATAGAAATACACACTAGTTACCTCAGGTGTTGGTATGGGTGGAAGTGGAACATGAGGGGGGCTTTTGGGGTACTGGAAAGAGCCATATCTTGACCTGATTATACAGATGCAAAAATTCACCAAGATGAACACATAAGATCAGTACCCTTGCACAGTTTATGTTATGCCTCAATAAAAATAGTTAAACAGACCGGGCATGGTGGCTCACGCCTGTAATCCCAGGACTTCGGGAGGCCGAGGCAGGTGGATTGCCTGAGGTCAGGAGTTCGAGACCAGTCTGGCCAACATGGTGAAACCCCATCTCTACTAAAAATACAAAACCCGTCTCTACTAAATATACAAAAAAATTAGCCGGGCGTAGTGGCAGGCACCTGTAATCCCAACTACTTGGGAGGCTGAGTCAGGAGAATTGCATGAACCAGGGAGACGGAGGTTGCAGTGAGCTGAGATTACACCATTGCACTCCAGCCTGGGTGACAGAGCAAGACTCCATCGCAACAAAACAAAACAAAACAGTCAAATAAAAATAAAGAAAAAGAATTTTAATGCATTACCATGTTAGTGAATTTTTAAAAAGAAAAATCTTTTTAATACTCTATTCATTAAATACAAGGTCAAGACAAGAAAACCTATATATATGATAAAGAGATCTTGTTCAGCAAAACAGTTACTGAAGAGGGATGGAGGAATACCCTTATGAAAAAATGGACAGAACCTGCACAAAGAAAACTGCAAAACTTTGTTGGGAGACATTCATGCCTTGAATAAATGAAAAAGCATGTCATGTTTCTGGGTGGGAAAATCTAAGACCACTTAGATATCAGTTCTTCCCTCAAGTAATACTACATCGTTAACATTATCCCAAATAAAATCCAAACAGAAAATGTTTTAACTTGACAAAATTATCCTATAGTTCATCTAAGTAGAATAGCCAAGATGTCTGGAATAGGGGTGATAATACAGGCTTTTACCTGCAGACACTAAGACTGAATGAAATAATGTAAAGCTGAAATAATGTTAAGGCTGTACTACCGATGCAAAAACAGATAAGCATGGTGACAGAGCACAAATACAGCAATGCACCTAAATGTTTGTAATCAGTGGAGGAAGGCTAGGTTATTTAACAAATGAGGGCAATGAGCCAATCATTTGTAAAATAAAGTTAGAAACTTACCTGTTAGCTTAAAGCAAAATAAATTCAGCAGGGATGCATTATTTACATTTTTTAAATAAAGCTGCCAATATCATAGACTGAACTGCTGCAGGAAGCTCCCAGATTCCCTACCTTACCTCCAAACACATGAAAGTTATGCTTTAATATATATATTAAAAACCAGGCTCTATGGCTCATGCCTATAATCCCAGCACTTTGGGAGGCTGAGGCAGGCAGATTGATTGAGCCCTGGGGTTCGAAACCAGCCTGGGAAACGTGACAAAACCCCATCTCCACTAAAAATACAAAAATTAGCTGGGTGTGGTAGCGTGTGCCTGTAGTTTCAGCTACTCAGAAAGCTGAGGTGGAGGGATCGCTTGAGCCTGGGGAGATGGAGGCTGCAGTGAGCCATGATTTTTATATATATGTGTGTGTGTATACATACATATATACATATATATAGTACATGTATGATACATATATATGTATACATACGTATGTATACATACATATACTATATATGTGTATATATAATTATGTAAATATTATATATTTATTTCTTTATTTAAAAACAATTCATATTCAGCCTATCTCAAAAATATGCAAAAGAAATCCACAAGTACCAGAAAGTAGAAAAAGAAAGCTAATACCAGAGCAGTAAAAGGCAACTAAAAACCAAATTGACCATGAAGTTAGAACCAGATATGTGCTCAAGGCGCTGAGGTTTTAATTTAAGTGCTTAGCTTCTTTGCATGTATGTAATTATTGATAAATAATTATCTTAGATTACATCTACTGTCATGGTATTTGTTTCCTATTTATTTCCCCCGTTTTTGTTCATTTTTTCTTCTTTTCTTTCTTTGGGTTATTTCTTAGTATTTTATTTTATCTCCTTCATTGGCTTTTTAGTTGTGCCTCTTTTTTGTCTGTAGCTCTTACTCTAGAGATTGCAATATGCAACTTTAGTTTTTTACAGACTATAATTTATTAATATTATGCTACTTCACATGTAATAAAAACTGTAAAACAATATACTTCATTTAGCTCCTTCTGTACTTTGTAGTGTTATGATTACATCTTTTACTTTACATATGTTATAAACCCCATGGTATATTGTTATCATTCATTTGCTTTAAATTGTCAGTTGCACATTCAGAAAATTAAGGAAAGAGAAAAAAGCCTTTTCTATTTATCCCCATGCTTACTATTTCTGGAACTCTTTGTTTCTTCCTGGTCATATGTGTTTCTATCTGGCATAGTGTCCCTTAGGTTTGAGGAACTCCCTTTAGCACTTCTTGTAGTGAAGGTCTACTGGCTGTAAATTCTCTCAATGTTTGCTTATCTGAAAATGTCTTTATTTCACCTTGTTGTTTTTTTTTTTTTTTTTTTTTTTTTTTTTGAGACAAAGTCTCACTCTGTTGCCCAGGCTGGAGTGTAGTGGCACAATCTCAGCTCACTGCAACCTCCGCCTCCTGGGTTCAAGTGATTCTCATGCTTCAGCCTCCCAAGAAGCTGAGATTACAGGTGTGTGGCACCACACTGGTAAATTTTTGTATTTTTTTGTAGCGATGAGGTTTCACCATATTGACCAGGCTGGTCTCAAACTCCTGACCTCAGATCATCTGCCCACCTCAACCTCCCAAAGTACTGGAATTACAGGTGTGAGCCACTGCGCCTGGCCTTCTTAATTTTTAAAGGATATATCACTTCACTGGCTCTAAGATTTAAGATTGAAGGTTTTTTTCTTTCAGCACTTTAGAGATGGTTTTCCAATGTCTTCTGGCTTCTGTTGTTTCTAATTTTAAAACCAACAGCAATACAAATACTTGTTGCCTTGTATATAATTTTTATTTTTTCCCTCTGGCTTCTTTTAATATTTTCTTCATATCTTTTTGAACAATTTGACCATGATGTGCCTAGGTGTCTGTATTTATCCCATTTGGGATTTGTCAAACTTCTTGGATCTGTGTATTGATGTTTTTCATCAAGTTTAAGAAATATTCAGCCATCTTTTTTGTTTTCATTTTATTTCTGTCATGTTCTGTCTTCTGTGACTTCAATTACATATGTCAACTACTTGATATTATTCCACATGTCACTGACAGTTTGTTCATTTAAAAAAATATTTTTGTTTTCATTCTGCTTCAGTTTGAATAATTTATTTTGCCCCATCTCCACATTCGCAGATCCTTCATTCGGAATACCCCAGTGTCCCAGCTGCTATGAATCCCATCCGAAGACATGATTTCAGATATTGTATTTTTCAATTCCAGAATTTTCGCCGGGTTTTATAGTAGTGCTTCCATTTCTTTTCTGAAATATTCCCATAAAATTCTTTACTCATTCTATCCATCTTTTTCTACACATTCTCTAACACATTCCTAATAGTTATCCTTGTCTGATTCCAAGTTGCAGAGCATTCATTCTACAAGTTGCAGAGCCTTCATTCTACAAATTGCTCAATAGTGCTCTTCAAAGTGTCAAGACTTCCCAGGTGTGGTGGCTCACACCTGTAATCCTGGCCCTTTGGGAGGCCGAGACAGGCAGATCACTTGAGGCCAGGAGTCCAAGAACAGCCTGGCCAACATATTGAAACCCCATCTTTACTGAAAAATACAAAAATTAGTCCACCTGGCAGCGCCCAGCTGTAATCCCAACTACTCAGGACGCTGAGGCACGAGAATCGCTTGAACCCGGGAGGCGGAGGTTGCAGTGAGCCGAGGTTGCGCCGCTGCACTCCAATCTGGGCGACAGAGTGAGACTTTGTCTCAAAAAGAAAAAAAATAAAAGTGTCAAGGCCATGAAAAGAAAAAAAGACTGAGGAACTAACCCAGACTGGAAGATACTAGGGAGACCTGACAATGGAATTCTGAGTGGGAATTCGAGGTGGGATTCTGAGCCCTCTTCGTTCCCTGCTGTATATACCCACAGCCGCAGCTGGGAATACACTGGCCCCAACCACACAACCTCAGGCTAGTAGGCCACTGTCCCCACCCACTCACCTGTGCCTGGCATGGTCACTTCACCAACAATGCCTCTGGTTATGGGCTTTGCCCACTGCTCTAAATCTGGTGAATTCCCTACAATCCTCTCAGAGAAGCTGCCAGTATTCCTAACCTGCCCAGGCCTGGCAAACTTCGCATCAGCTAAGTTGGGGAGAGGAGCAGCCTCAGGCTAAGACGTTACAGATTCCCACTGTCCGTACCCGAAGTTCAGCAGTTTTTCAAGCATAAAAGCTTCTCAGGTGGTCTGCCTTTGATCAGTTTCCAAAATACTGAAAAGGTTATTTTTATCCATTTTTGTCTGGCTTCATAGTTGGTTTTATGGGAAGAGACGTTGCCAGTTTCCTCATTAGGCCACAGCCAGAAGTCCTGCATGAATATTTGTTAAAGAATAACTGGAGAGAGAGAGAAATGTATTAATAAAGTTAGTCTATTAGCAATATTATCATAGATGAGTGAAGGACAGATCATTTGCAATTAATGCACATAAAGATGCCAGTCTTGCTTGGGACGAAGACAGAATTTGTTAAGTTAAATAAGCATATTAAAAATGTAAGAACAATCACTTAAAAAATAGAAATAGAATATACAATTTCAAACTAATCAAGGAAACCAAGGGAGAAATAAAGAAAACTCAATGGATCCATTAGAGGACTAAAAAGATGGAAAGAAAAAGAAAGAAGTATTGTAAATTAAAAACGCAAAATTATGTATCGGGACAAAAGTCCCATTATGTCGGTAAATGTAAAAGTGAAAGTAAAAGTAAAAGTAATTGAATTAAGTTTTCTTTTTATGATAGAGTATTCAGATGAGTAAAAAGCCAAAATCTAGATACACATTGATTACAAGATGTAAATCTAAAAAATAAAGACACAGAAATATTAAAATTAAGAAATATAAGAACTATATACTATGCAAATATTAACCAAAAAAGAACTGGTATAGCAATATTAATAAGAATTACTTAACTATAAAGAAAGCAATTCTGTGAGGAAGCATAGCTATTATATTGCTTTCAAGGGATTGTAAATTGCTACAAACTCTGGGAAGTAATTTGTTAATATGCACCAAAGGCCTTAAAATAGGGTTTTTTTAATATGAAATTCCATTTCTTGGAATTTGTCCTAAAGAAATAGTCACATGATGAGCAAAAATATATATAAAATGATGTGCCATAAGTAGTAATTGTTAAAGCAAAGGGTTTTGGAGTCTAGGCTTAAATCTCTGCACCACAGTTTTCTGATTGATGACATTGGCATAATAGTTATACCTATTTCATAGGGGTATTATAAATATTAGATATGGAAATATACACAACACATGTAAAAGAGTAGCTGACACATAATGATAAAAGCTAATACTTACACGATGTTTAATATATTCAAGTTCTAAGGCATTGTTCTAAGAGAGCTAAACCTTTATACTCATTTAATTTAATGAGTGTAATATATGAGTGTAGTGATTTAATTGGAATAGAATCTCTTCTGAGATTGTACTAGTAGGTGCTATTGTTATTATCTTCATTTTACGGATTAGGAAACTGAGGCACCAAGAGGTTAGTTAACTTGCCCAAGGTTATACATCTAGTTAGTGCTTGGGTCAGGATTTGAACCCAGGGAGTTTAGCTCCTAAGTCTGTGCTTTTAACACCGTGCTACTATTAATAAGCTGCAACACTGAAAAGAATACAAATGGAGATTTGGATAAATATTTGATTCATAAAATGGAACACTGTACATCCATCTTAAATGCCAGTATAGAAATGAGAAAAAGAGCTACATTGTATTGGATACTTTACTATGTGACAGACACTATTGTAAGCATTTTATGTAGATTATCTCCATTGATCCTTATAAAAACTTCGAAAGGAACTATTATTATTTCCTTCCAGATGAGGAACCTGGGCACAGAGTTTGGGTAACCTGCCCATTATCTCACAGTTGCCCTGGCACAGGCAGGACTAGTACCTTGCTATCTGGCTCTCCCCTATTCTTAACACCACACCAGCGTTATGTAGACAATGATCACAAACTCCCCAGCCTGCGTTCCTCAGCCTGCCCCACCCTCACTTCGTACTGCAGTGATGCCCAGGTTGCAATTCTTCCGAGGGAAAAGCCAGGAAATAATTCTTATAGTTTCCCTCTTTTTCTCATCTCCCACCTTGGATCCATAATTGAGTTTTGTCTGCCTCCAAATTTATCTCAAATCTACCCACACTTTTCCATGTTCCTGAGCACCAACCCCCGTTCCAGCCATGTCATCTCAGTGACAATTGCAGTAACCTCTCTACAGATCTGATTTACTCACTTGTCTGCTCAAGTCTACTCTTAACCAGCTGCCAGGAAGATCCTTTAAAAATGTAAAGAAGTTTTTTAAAAAAAATCATTTTATTCCCCTGCTTAAAGTCATTGAAAGTTTTTGCATTGCAGTTTGCATGCGTTCTACACATGCCTTCACACCTCCTGCAAGGTACCCCACAACCTGCTGCCTTTGTCCAAGGCTTCTTTCTGGGCTCACTTCACCTCAAACTGTCTTCCAGTTCCAAGGCCCTCCATGCTCTCCCCTACCTGGATGGCTCCTCCCAATACAGTTCACAGAGCTGATTCCTTCTGATTCTCAAAAACCCATCGAGATGTCACCTCCTCAGAAAAACCATCTGTGACCACCTAGTCTAAAGCAGTCATCCACTAGCTCCAATGTTCTCCCTTAGACATTCCCCCACTCTTTTTCCTCCTAACACCTCATTGTTTCAGCCAACAAGTATTTCTTGAGCATCTACTATGTGTCAGGCATTATTCTAGGTGCAGAGAATACAGCAGTAAACAAAACAAGGCTTACCAGAGCTTGTCATTTTATTTTTATTTACTCCTTTATGCAGTGGGATCAATCACTTAGATATTAATTTTTGCTTTATTCCCACGGATACAGAAACCCCGGGAAGGAAAATGTAATTTCCCCTCTCCCAATTCTCAAAGCAGCTGAACCTTTGTGGTCTAACCAGTCTAGGCTCTTTGGGAGGGTCATATCTCCCAGGTATTGGTGAGTTTCTGGGGAAGGGGCTAGCACTGGGCAAGGGAAGGAAGGAGTGGAAGCTGGTGTTTTTAAAAATACTGCACCAGGAAACTGAGTAAACTCCTGGGTGCAGAATTCAGTGGGAGCAGGGATTTCCTCTGAGGGTGCAAAACAGATGTCTCCATGGTGAGAACCCACCTGGGGGTTGATAGAACAGAAGAGGGCTTTGAGCAAGCGTTCTCCAGCCCCCCAGGGAGCAGGTCCACCAAGCACAACCCCAGAAACTGTGACAGCTGTGGGCTGAGGATGTGAGAGCTGCCTCCTATTTTCTGGCCACAAAACCCTGGGATTTTGGTACAATCCATGGGAAAGGAAACGACCCTGGCAGCTAATGTTGAAGTTAGTGCAGACTTTGGCAAGGGTAGAGCTGAGATCCAGATTTGATGGGATTTAGGGAGAAAATTTCACACCTAAGTGACGTGGAGTAACTCCTAACAGTTTCTCTTGTCTACTGGGTGCCTATCCCTTTGTTCTAGAAGCCAGCTTTGTGCAGCGCTATTGTGTTCAGGGCCTACTAGAACACATAGCCCCTCGGGACTTCATATATGCTTGTTAAATGAGTGATTTTGGAAAATTATACATAAAAATGTTAATATGACTAACACTGAAGAAGGGATTATAGGTGATTTTTAAATGAAAGTGTAGGCCAGGCACAGTGGCTCATGCCTGTAACCCCAGCACTTTGGGAGGCCAGGGCAGCAGATTGTTTGAGCCCAGGAATTTGAGACCAACTTGGGCAACATGCAAAACTCCGTCTTTACAAAAAACAGAAAAATTAGTCAGGTATGGGGATGCGTGCCTGTAATCCCAGCTACTCAGAAGGCTGGATGGGAGGATCACTTGAATCTTGGAGGCGGAGGTTGCAGTGAGCTGAGATCATGCCACTGCACTCCAGCCTGGTTGAGAGAGCAGGACTCTGTCCAAAAAAATAAATAAATAAATAAAATGAAAGTCTAATTCATCATCACTGTTACAAATGCTCATATCTTTGACTCTAAAGTTTTTTTTTTTTTTTGAGACAGAGTTTCACTCCTGTTGCCCCCGCTGGAGTGCAATGGTGTGATCTCAGCTCACTGCAGCCTCCGCCTCCCGGGTTCAAGAGATTCTCCTGACTCAGCCTCCTGAGTCGCTGGAATTACAGGCATGCGCCAACACGCCCGGCTAATATTGTAGACTCTAAACTTCTGTTTCAAGGAATTTCTTGTAAAGCAATCCAAGCATGTGTAAGGATATGCATATAAAAGGTACTTCCCTGAAGCCTTTTGGTAATCTTAATACACTGGGAACAACCCAAATAGCTATCAGTAGGGGACTTACTACATAAATTGCAACAAAATATTAAAGAGCTGAAAAGAAAACTCTTTGTATAGTGAAAGAGAATTGCCCCAGGATATATTGCCAAATGAAAAAACAACAGACAGTGTGTGTGATATAATAGGTAAAAGGAAAAAATAATAGGCAGGAGTGTGTGTTTGCTTATGCACCACATACCTCTGGAAGGGTAAAGACACGGATTGCCTCTGGGGAGGGGAACTGTGTGTTTGTGGAGTGGAGTGGAAGGGAGAGTTTTATTGATTATCTTTCTGACTTTTTCGGCCTTTTAATCATATTAATATGTTTTCTATGTTTAAAAAATAGTTAAATATCCAAATAAAATCCTTGTTTTCTTTTCTGGTTCTTTTTTTAAATTTTCTCATAAATGAAAGACTACTTGCTTTTCTTAATTTTGAAAAAGGAAAAAGAGGGTGGTGACTCCTCAAGGATCTAGAACCAGAAATAGTATTTGACTCAGCAACCCCTTTATTGGGTATATACCCAAAGGATTATAAATCATTCTACTATAAAGACACATGAACACATATGTTTACTGCAGCACTATTTACAATAGCAAAGACTTGGACCCAATGAAATGCCCATCAATGATAGACTGGATAAAGAAAATGTGGCACATATACACTATGGAATACTATGCAGCCATAAAAAAGGATGAGTTCATGTCCTTTGCAGGGACATGGGTGAAGTTGGAAACCATCATTCTCAGCAAACTAACACAGGAACAGAAAACAAAACACTGCATGTTCTCATTCATAAGTGGGAGTTGAACAACGAGAACACATGGACACAGGGAGGGTAACATCAGATACCAGGGCCAGTCGGGGGGTGGGGTCGATGGGAGGGAGAGCATTAGGACAAATACCTAATGCATGCGGGGCTTAAAACCTAGATGATGGGTTGATGGGTGCAGCAAACCACCATGGTACATGTATACTTGTGTAACATACCTGCACATTCTGCACATGTATCCCAGAACTTAAAGTAAAATAAAACTTAAAAAAAGGAAAAAGAGGTAACAAGGGAAACCCACTGATAGAAAGTAAGGTCTAATTGAAAAGGACAAGAACTCTACACCATTTTTCTCCTGGAAATGTGTTTTGAGGTGCCCCTTTGTATGAAAGATGTCAAGTCAAATGTGGCTGAGCCTTTTCATCAATGAAACTAGTAATATAATAATGTGGGAGGGTGTATTTTCTTAAAACATGTCCTGTGGATTCCTCTAAATAGAAGTGATTTTAAAATTCCGTTACATTGCAGTCTTCTCTTTAGACTTTATTGTCATCAACATCTGTTTTTTAAAAGAAAACAGCTTCTACCCAAGGAAACCGCTGAGCTCTGTCAAAGCTACTTACAGGAGCCAAAAGTGTCTAAGTCTGGGGCCTGAAAGTATGCCTGTGTGCAGCTGTGGGGCTGATGCAGAACCGAATGAAGAGCTGGGTACAGAGCACATGGGAAATAAAATCAGTGTTGGCAGTGGGTGGGAAACCAAGCGCTTTGGAAGCTCGGGGGTTTTAAGCTGTCTTTAGTTTCTTAGCCGAACAAATGAACACCCTAGATGAGATAAGAACCCAAACATCCTCGAAATGTATCTTCCTGTACTTTTCTTATGCCACCTACCCTCGTGGGGCTTCCAGAATTCAGAGGCACATCATGATGGTCTCCACTGTTTGGGAGCTGCACACTGTAGATGTCCTCACTGGACAATCAACAGGTAATACCTTCTTTAATTAAGTCCCCGCCACACAATGTTTTTGAGCTGGAAGGGCTATCTCTATCTTTTCTGTTTCCCAAATAAAGAAGCCGAGTCCTAAGGAGTGTAAGTGGTTTGTCTAAGATCACCCAGCAAGTTAACGGCGAGACCTGAGCTCTTGATACAGCACCTCCTTCTATTGTTTGTTGCTGTGTTGTTACCGTAGCATGGATGCATCTGTAAGAAGCAGATCAGGGTTGGGGACTCCTTTCAAATGCTAGTGGCTGGTGGCGCTGCTAATTTGCTGGGAGACGGTAAAGTTCCTTATACTCTCTGAGTCAGTTTCCTTGTCCCAAAACTAAAATAAAACAGGAACAATCTCACAGTTTGATGAAATGGCCTGGAAAAGAGAAGATTTGGGGTAAATACAAGTATCCCATCCCTACTCTTGGTCTCTTCACAGATGGACTCTGTTTCTTTATTTGCAAAATGGAGAAAATGGAGATGTCCCTACGGTCCCCTCCAGCCCAAACATGCTGTGAAAGACCTTTGTACACAGAAGGTGCAGGAAAAAGTGTATTAATTTTAATTGATTGCAGTACTATTTACCCAAATTGGTTTCCAGGCTTTTTGTTAGCTCAGAGACTGGAGTTGCTTCCAGTTTTACCCCTGAGCTTTTGTTGGGACTTTTCGGCTGTCTGCTGTGTATTTTCCCTTCCCTGCTGCTCTGGGGTGTGGGCCTGGATTCAACTCATGGACTAGGGGCAGTCAAGGGTTTTCATTTGCCACAGAAAGATCATGGGCAAGTGAGCAGGACCCTGTCCCACATGAAGGACCATAGGTTTTTTAAATTCAGGGCTTGAGCATGAAGATGGCAACCAGGGAAGAATACCCTTTCTCCCTCTTTCCCGGTCCTCCTCCCCAGCCCACCAGCTTTACTGGTTAGTCCGTAGTCATGAACCAGGAAGTGGGGGGCACCAGAAGCCCACCAATCACTTCTACGCTCTGGCCCCTTGGCTCTCCTGCCTGTTCCCATCCATCTGGCGCTTGTCTCAAAGGCAACAGTGAAGTCCTGAATATCCCCGGTTCCTTTTTCCCTAAGGAGAGGACAAAACAGTAAACTGAGAGACGAGAAGGGAGGTAGAAGATACACTGAGAGGCAAATGGTTTAAAGCTCACCAACCATTTCAGAAATGACTGAGCCTCTGCTGAACAGCCAGATTCTACTTGCCAGGCTTATACTGAGGAGTAAATGAAATTAAATAAGACAGTATATGTAAAATACCTGGAACAGTGTCTGGAATGTGGCATAAGCTCAATAAAGGGCAACTGTTATTATTATTGAGGAAGTCCTGGATTTAAAGCCAGAGACTTAAAGCTGGAAGAATGTGGTGAGAAATTTTAAAAGCCACGCACGTACATCAGAAGAGCTAAAATATAAAATAGTGACACCACTACATGTGGGCACGGATGCAAATCACTCATCCACTGTGGGTGGGAATATAAAATGGCACAGCCATTCTGGAAAAGTTTGATAATTTCTTATAAAATGAAGCATGCAATTACCATATAAACCAGCAATTGTACCCTTGGGGGTTTATCCCAGGAAAATGAAATGTTTTATGTTTACAAAGAACCTCTATATAAATGTTCATAGCAACTTTATTCCAAATAGCCAATAACAGGAAGAACCCCAGATATCCTTCGATGAGTGAATGGTTAAACAAACGGTGGCACATCTGTATCATGAAAGACTACAAAGAAACAAAAAGGAGCAAACTATTGACACATACAACAATCTAGATGAATCTCAAGGGGATTATGCTGATTTCTAAAAATCAAGTTCCAGGAGGTATCATATACTGTATGGTATGGTTCCATTTACATAAGACTCTTGAAAAGACAAAAGTACAGAGAATTAGGACAGATTGCCAAAGTTCCAAGGTTGCCAAAGGTTAGGGACAGAGTAGGGGTGGAGTGGAGGCGGTAGCTGGTGGGTGGGTGAGCAGGGAGGTGAGTGTGGTTACGAAAGGCCAGGAAAAGGGATCCTTGTGATGATGGAACTGTTCTAACTTGACTGTGGTGATGGATGCTACAGCCTCTGTACGTGACAAAACTGCATAGAACTTAATATACGGAAAAGTGGTGAAATCTGAATGAGTTTAGTGGGTTGTATCAACATTAATTTTCTGGTTGTGCTATTATTATACATAGTTTTGCACCCAGTTAGGGAAAACCGGGTAAAGGGTATTATATCATAAAACTGCATGTGAATCTATAATTATCTCAACATAAAATGTTTAATTTAAAAAACAAAACTGTAAAGAATTGTGTGTGTGTGTGTGAAATACTATTTCTTTTTTTGTTTGTTCTTCTCTTTTTTTTAAAACATTTTACTTTAAGCACTGGGATTAATGTGCAGAACGTGCAGGTTTGTTATATAGGTATACATGTACCCTAGTGGTTTGCTGCACCTATCAACCCATCATCTAGGTTTTAAGCCTTGCATGCACTAGGTATTTATCCTAATGCTCTCCCTCCCTTTGCCCCTCAACCCCCAACAGGCCTCGGTGTGTGATGTTCCCCTCCTTGCGTCCATGTGTTCTTACTGTTCAACTCCCCCTTATGAGTGAGAACATGCAGTGTTTTGTTTTCTGTTCCTGTGTTAGTTTGCTAAGAATGATGGTTTCAGCTTCATCTATGTCCCTGCAAAGGACATGAACTCATTCCTTTTTATGGCTGTGTAGT
Source organism: Mandrillus leucophaeus (assembly GCF_000951045.1). NCBI lineage: Eukaryota > Metazoa > Chordata > Mammalia > Primates > Cercopithecidae > Mandrillus > Mandrillus leucophaeus. The sequence continues at coordinate 4,822,667 of NW_012101921.1, read as the reverse complement.
ATTCTGTGGTGTATATGAACCACATTTTCTTTATCCAGTCTATCACTGGTGGGCATTTGGTTGGTTCCAAATCTTTGCTATTGTGAACAGTGCTGCAGTAAACATATATGTGCATGTGTCTTTACAGTAGAATGATTTATAATCCTTTGGGTATACGCCCAGTAGTGGGATTGCTGGGTCAAAAAGTATTTGTGGTTCTAGATCTTTGAGGAATCGCCACACTGTCTTTCACAATGATTGAACTAATTTACACTCCCACTAACAGTGTAAAAGCGTTCCTATTTCTCCACATCCTCGCCCGCATCTGTTGTTTCCTGACTTTTTGAATGATCGCTGTTCTAACTGGTATGAGATGATATCTCATTTTGGTTTTGATTTGCATGTGAAATGCTATTTCTATAGTAAGAATTCTAGAAGCATATTTACAGTTGCTTAAATATCAGATAATTCATTATAGCACTGCTTGTAATAGCAAAAGACTGGGAGCAACTTAAATATATCTATCAATAGGGTACCAGTTAAATATAATACAACCATGAAATGGAATGCGATGTAATTTTTAAATAAAATGAAAAGGCGTGGCTCACGCTTGTAATCCCAGCACTTTGGGAGGCTGAGGCGGGTGGATCATGAGGTCAGGAAATCGAATCCATTCTGGCTGACATGGTGAAACCCCATCTCTACTAAAAATACAAATTAGCCGGGCGTGGTGGCGGGCGCCTGTAGTCCCAGCTACTTGGGAGGCTGAGGCAGGAGAATGGCGTGAACCCAGGAGGTGGAGCTTGCAGTGACCCGAGATTGTGCCACTGTACTCCAGCCTGGGTGACAGAAGGAAACTCCATCTCCAGATAAATAAATAAATAAATAAATAAAATGAAAAAGCTCTTTATGTACTAATATAGAAAGAGTCCAAGGATATATTGTGGGTCGTGGGTGGAGAAAAGCAAAATGAAGAACAATGGATATGGAATGATATAATTTGTATTTTTAAAAAATTACTTGGATTTATATATATTTTTGAATCTCTAGAAGTATATACAAGAAACTAATAACAGTGGCTACCTGTTTTGTTCTGTTGTTTTTGAGGGGATGCGCACAAATTAAAAAATTAAATGAAGAGAGATTAAGCTTGGAGGGGGGTGGTGAAGAGGGCCTCACTGTATGTCTTTTTCCAGTAGGCTATCAAGTTTGGATGAACTTCCTCTCAACCCATGCCACCCCGAAAAAAAAACCCTTGTGTCTTTCACATTCATTTGACAGTTACCACCCTCTAGGATATGCACTTCTGCTATTTCCCTGAATTTTTAATGAACGTTGTATCTGTGGAGCTGGGAGTTGGCTCCTTCACCACCTCACTATGGCTGCCTATCCATCTGCTTCCTTTCACCACCCAGCCTGTGCCTGAGGTCCCCAGGGACAGTCCTCTTCATCTCTTCCTCACGTGTCCATCCCAGACCCTTAGGTGAACTGGGCCCTGCTTAGCCTTCAGCTTGTGCCCTGTCCCAGCAGGAGCATTCACGTGTATTAGAGCATCGTTTTCATGGTTTAGAATAGGCTCAACCAACTTATACCTCCAGCGGGCCATGCTGTCCCCCTCCACCTTGTACCTTTGCACACATGGCCCTCTCACCCTAGAACCACAATGTAGAGCTCCCTCTCCATTGATTCAATAGATGTTTTTTAAGCACCTACTATATGTCAGGTACTGTGTGAGAAATGGTATGTACTGGTGAACAAAACAGACAAAAACACCTGTTCTCATTGACTTTATAATAGTTTTAGGTGAAATGTCTGTTTCAGAAAACTTGACCTCCTGAGCGGTGTGAATGCCCCTCCTCTGTAAATGCTGTGGCCCTGTACTTCCGCATCTGCATGTGGGACAGGACTCCCTGGGTGGATCTAACGGGGTGACCCTTTCACATCGTGGAGGGAACTTCCTTCCACATACTGGCCCAGCTGGCAGCCCTGCCCAGGCCCTGGCCAGGAGATTAGCTCATTTCATAGAATTATTTGGAAGATTAAGTGAGATAATTGGTTGCAAACTGACCAGCACAGCGCCTGAGGCCAAGAAGACTAAACTTGTATTCACTGTAGTGTTGTATAGGGATTACGTACAAGGATTTGGAGGTCAGGCAGGGTTCAAATCTTAGCGTATCACTTACTGTGACTTTGTGCAAGCTACTCAATTACTCTAATTCAACTTCCTCATCTATCAAATGGGGACTCATTATAACAGCTAAAATGTTGTTAAAATGCAGTATGCACATTTTTAAGCTCATGCATCATTGTCTCTTCAATTCTCAAAAGTATCCTGTGACTTAGCATCCCAATTTTACGGTTCTGTGAAGGCACATGCTGAAAATCACATAGCTGGAAATGGTGAACCCAAGCTGCCCAGTAGCAAAGTGTGGGCACTTACAACCTCCACACACCCCAGTCTTTCCAGCAGAATCTACCTCAACAGGCTGTGGTAGGAGTTAGACGAGATGACACATATGAATCACTTGGGCACCATGTCCAGCACGTGGTAAGTGATCCATAAATGTTCACAGTGCTCGGTACTATTAATGCTATTAATTTGCTTAGTGGTGAAATAGTTTCACCGTCTATTTGGATAGAGATGGATTGATAAAGATTTAATTGAGGGAGTAAAGCCTTTCGTCTTACCCAGTCGGAGCAGAAGAAAGGGCAGCGCAGTGTCAGAGAGCTCTATGAAGGCTGGGTCCAAGGCAATTATTTTTCCACAAATGTTTCCACAGTGGCCTGCACTGTCTGAGGCACAAAAGTGGACACAGCAGAACCTTGGTGGATACTTCATAACCTAGGCAGAATGGGATCAATCTGGAACTTTATAAAGCAAGCTGACCTCCTGCATAGGTCATCAGTCCGCCCAACTGCAGGTATTTCCTGAGACCCTCCTAGGCGTCCATGCTGCAGGGAGAAGGGAGAGGAGAGTGGCATGGGTGCTATCGTAAGCCTCACAGAAGCATGAATGATAGATGGGCCAGCACTCAGAAGCACTCCAGACACCACATGGGTGTGAGATGTTAAATAATGCCACCTGCCATGCATGCACCTCCAAACCAACCACCAGCTCTGGGGCCTAGCTTGCAGATTCATTTTATCCTTGCTCTCTCTATGCAACCCCACCCTCCACCGTGGCCCAACATGCCCCCAAACATGGTGGTGGATGATGTTCAATGTGGCTTCAATTCCTGTGACCGTGGGGGAATGCTCTGTGTTTCTGAACTGGTCTCCTTGGTCTAACCATCTAGAAGGAGCTTTTGCCTGATGTGATGAAGTTTGGCCAAACTCCTAGCTCTAGTCTCCTTCATCACCCAGTTAGTCTTTGCCACTCCCCGAGGTTCACCCAGAAGCAGACAAAGCCAACACGCAGGCTCAGACAGACGAGGTGTCCTGGGCAGGCTCACATTAGGCATTCCTTGAAACTGGTGGCTTAAATATTCATTAAATGTCTGGAGGAAACAGCAAGAGCAGTGTGTGAAAGGCAGGGAACACTGCTCAGTCTCACCCCCCACCATTCCGCAAATCAACAGATCTGCAGTGAATAGATGCTGCCACCACTGCTCGTAGCCACCATCACCACTCAGAGACAGGATAGCAACCAGGATAGCCAGCTGCAACTGAAGCACGTGCCTTTTGTGGCTTATCAAACTATTCCTTCTAACTGGTTACGAAGCCCTCCTTGAGAGCACTTCCTTCATTCCACAAATATTTATTGATCACCTGCCAGGGGCTGGGAATACTGCAGTGAATCAAATAGTCAGTAGCCCCTTTGAAAATTTTTATTTATTTAACAAACATATGTGACAAGCACCATACTAAATACTCTTCAAGATTCATTTATTTTAGCCTCATTTATGGCCCTTTGAAATCGGTGCTATTATTGCCCCCATTTTCCAGATGGAACAACTGAGGGACAAAGTTAAATAACTTAAATGGTAAAGCAGGATTTAGACCTGGGCAATTTGGCTCCTTAGTCTATATGCCAAACCCCAAAAGACAAATATCCTTTTCCCTAGTCCATACCATTTGTTGCCTCTTGTGAATTGGCACCTCTTAACCTAGAAATGCCCTCAGAGCAGGGCTGGGCTCTCAGTTTTCCTCTAAATGAGCAGACAACAGGGCCGGAGCTCCCTCCTCGACCCCCTCCATGCCGATTGGGCAAAGATGGAGCAGGCCTTTGCTTCCACATCTTGTGGGATCAGTTCTTTCTGGGGAAACTTTGAAATGGTGGCTAGCATGAAGTGGAAATCCTAGGTACCCACCTGAGTCAGGCTCCATTCCTAGAAATCTGACATGACTGGGTCCCTGGTCCATACCCTGGCAGGCTCCAGCCCTTCTCAGGTGGCAGAGGGCCCCCCAGGACCTGAGAGGAAGGGGCTTCCCCTCCCCCTGCTCTTGAGGGTGGTCTTCTCCTCCCCTTCTTCTCAGTCTCTACTTCCAGGTCACCTTCTGGCTCCTCTGAGCTCACTGCAGGCCTGGGTGAGCTGACCAGAGCTGGGTTTGGAGAACCTGGCGGTGAGGGGTGTCCTTGGGGTTTGAAATTCATCTCCTCCAACTGCTCAGAGACATTTCCCCAGACCTTTACCCTAAATGTGTTGTGTCCATGCTGCAGCTCAACCCCACCCCACTCCTGTAGCCACTGCTGACCTCATATCCACAAGTGGCCCATCCTCTCATGCTCTAACACCCCTTCCACACTCTGTACTGTTCTCATGTTCCCTCCTTCCACAATACTCTGTTCCTGAACAAAACACGCCTTTCTTGTTCCCCAAACCCCATCTTTGGTTTAGTCTATAAAATTTGTCATTTTTTTTCCCCAATAAAAAAATCCCTTAAGAGCATCAAATGAAATAACAGAGATGGTTTAATTTATTAATAAGATATTAAGCTAATACCACATTGTGCTCGAGAAACACATTTGTCCACTTTGAAGCAACCTGACAGAGGGTATGTGTTTACTAATGAGATATTAAAATAATATTGCGTGTGCATAAGTTTTTGTGGTGCTTTTTGTATCTTATTGGCTCATCATAACAGCCTTTTGCAATGTCTGGTATAAATACCATCATCCTCTTTTGGTGTATCGATAAACAGAGGCTCATAAAGGTAGGTTGACTTGCGTAGAGTCACATAGTCTCTTCGGGATGCTGTGTTCACTAAGTCAGCACATGGGCTCTGTGGCCTCTTTCGAATGAAGTCCTAGGTCAAAGAGGGAATGAGAGAAAACTTTATTGTCTAGGCTCTGTTAGGAGGAAAGGACAGGCCTAATATGAGTCGGTAAATCAGAGCCAGACATCTTGAAAGCAGAGGGACAGTGGTCTTGCCTGGCTTGGAGACCACTGCCCAGCCAGTAGGATGTAGGGAGGGTCACCGGTTAGAGAATTTCAGTGATCTGCTTAGGTTCATTAGATGGAGAGCTTGCGGCAATCCTCTGTTTCCTTCACCCACTTATTCTGCAAACACCCTGTGCTGTGCTGATGAGGTCCTGTGGTAGAGACATGATTACCACCTTGTGCCAAATTCCTCTTATCCCAGCCCCAGCACAACACTGAGCAAGCAAAGGCTGCCCCCTAAACAGCCACGCCCAGAAGGTACAGCTCTCCAGAATGCACCTAGAGGCAGCAGGAAGGGCAAGGGAGATGGAGACCAGAAGCACTTCTGCAGGGGCACCTGGAGGAGCCCTACTTGTTCATTTTTCCTTCAGTTTTTATTCTCTGTGTCTCCAGTTATAACTCTTTCACCATAGGAACAAATTGAGGCAGGAACCAGACCTTGTGCACCCCAAAAGGCCCTAGATGAAGGGGACATCACGGATGGGAGGCCTCCACTGCCCAGCTGAAGTTGTTTTCCTCCCCAAAGACCCCCCCACTACCATGGTTACAAATCATACAAGGCCTTTCAGCCCTTTGTCCAGAGTGAAGAGAGCAAGTCACAGAGCCTGCACCTGGGTTCAGAAGCCCTGCACTTTGCCCTTTGTTTTTCTCTACACACGCTATGGACAAGTCACTTAATGTCCTGAGCCCTCCCTAAGTCTCAGCTGCTATGAAGATCCAAAAGAGATGGTGGCCAGGAAGGCTTCTCATAATAGACAAATGCCAAGGGCTGGGATTATTGTCTTTCCATCAATATCTCCAGTAAATACTTGGATTTGTCTGGTCCCTTTCCTCCCTACTAACTCACACTGCATCCCTGGCACCCAGGGCAGCAGCTGGTAGACAGTGAGTACTGGTATGCATTTGTTCTTGAAGGAACAAGCAATTCTCTGTACACACCTGTCCCCACACCACCCTACTTGCCTCCCACCACAATAGAAACAAGCTGAGGATGTTGCCAGAATCTCTGTTCTTGTAAGTTCCTTGTGCCTGAGATTCCTACAGCCAGACACCATTCTCCATGCTAAGTCCTCCCCACAGCAACCTCTAGACCTGCGCTGTCCAACACAGTAGCTGCATATGTCTCCTGAGCACTTGAAATGTGGCTGGTGCACCTGAAGAACTGGAATTTCATTTAATTTTAACTTATTTTACTTTAAAAATTGATACTGGTTTCAGTTACTGGGAAGTTGTATGGAGTAGCTTGGGTATATGGATCTACCTTTTCAACTGTCAATTTGATGAAATCTAAATATGATCAAGTATTTCAGATGGCAATCTAGTGCCTGAATTGAAATGTGCTATAAGTAAGATACACACAGGATTTCAAAGATTAGTAAACAAAAAAGGCAAAGTATCTCTTTCACAAATCTTTGTATTGATTACATATTGAAAGGATGATGTTTTAGAAATATTGAGTTAAGTGGAATATGTAATTAAAATTAATGTTACCTGTTTATTTTTTAATGTGGCTTCTAGGAATTTTTAATTTCATGTGTGTTTTGCATATTTCTATTGGACAGTGCTGATCTAGACCATCTATCTCAGTCCTCTTGGGCTGCTGTAACAAATTACCATGGACTGGGTGGCTTAAAAGACAAATATTTGTTTCTCACAGTTCTGGAGATTGGGCTTTCAAAATCAGGACACCAGCATGGCCGGGTTTTGGCGAGAGCCTTCTTCCAGGTTGCCGACTGCTAACTTCTCTGTGTCCTCTTATGGCAGAGGGAGAGCTGGAGAGCTCTCTGGGGTCCCTTTGATATGGGCACTAATCCCATGCATGAAGGCTCCACCCTCATGACCCAGTCACCTCCCAAATGCTCCACCTCCTAATTCTGTCACTTTGGGGGTTAGGATTTCAACGTATGAATTTTTGGGGGGACACAAACTTTCAGTCCACAGCCCATGGCACCCTTCTTTCCTCCAAAACAAATAAAAAGGTGGAGGGGAGATTTGGAAAGCAGCAAAAGGAACTCTAGACGAAAGAAAGATCCCAACAGATCTAAGACAGGATCTTTATTCTGTTATAACACAGCAAGAATGTGCTTGCCATGTGCCAAGCACTGTCGCGAGAACTCACTGAATCCTCACAACAGTCCCATAGAGGAAGTCCATTATTATCTCTGCTTTACATACGAGGGAGCTGAGGCACAGACAGGTTGAGTAATTTGCCCAAGGTTACTGGGCTAGTAAGTGGCCGACTCAGAGTTTTTCACCCTGTCTGTCTCTACAGCCTGAGCTCTGAACTCCCCCGTAGACCGCTTCTAATTTTAGGCTATTGCTATCAATCCAATCCTCCTGTGTATCAGTGTCAGGTTGAATTCCACTCTCCCTCTGTCTAAATATTCATGGCTTCACTTCCCTCTCCCGGTGTCTCCTGCGAGTCTCACTTTCCTCCCCACAGCAGCTGACTCAGTCCCCACGTTGTCTGGGGTCACCCACCAGTCCACTCGCCAGGCCAGGCCTGGGCACAGCATTCTTGGCATCCCTGAAAGAGCCTTCTGGATGAAGGATAGGGGCTTTTCTGAGCCCTTCAGAATAAAATGCAATCTGAAAAAACGAATAGCCATGACAAGTCGCATTTAGGGCAGAGAGGGGGTTGGCAAGGGGAGATGAAGGGGAACAGGGGAGAGAGATTCTTTACCACTCACAAAGTATTACAGATGCAGGGGCTGCAAGCTTGTCCTTTGGACAAATGAAGCAGCAGCGGCCAGAACAGTGCGTAAGGGGCCTTCTCTGAGCTCTGTACTGCAGCATGGGGTAACTCCAGGTGAGCAGGATGGGACAGGGTCTGTAATTTGGCAAAGTGGACACTATGCTGGGGACGTAACCCCCCTACCAGGTTTACCTGCCGGGACAGAGAGTCACCCTGTGTTAACACACTCTTCCCTTCTACTCTGCTCACCCAAATATCTGTTCCTAGGCATCTCAACACCACTCCTTCCCTGCCAGGGCCCCACACCCAAGTTTTATCACCTGTGTCTTCAGGGAGCAGAGCAGGCACACATGATATCCACTTCCATCAGGGAGTCAGATAAGGCAAAGGGATCCCTCGCCAGGAGGTGGCTTGCAAAAACGTCTAAGTGAATGGGTGAGAGGCTGGCTGAGGCCTGTTCCCACTCAGGTTCTCCTTCTTCTGCCAAGGGCAGAGGGAGGGCCCTGCCCGACAGGTGTGGCCCAGCCAGCTGCCACAGAGGGGCCAGGATGGGAGATGGGGCTTGGCCAGACACTCTGAACACCACTCAGCTCTGGTTGAGACCACTCAGGCCTTCAACAGGGAAGGTTTCAATGTGCAGTAACTTAGGCAAGATGAACTCCAGCTTGATCGGAAGAGAGGCTTAGAGCTGAGTGGAGCAGTTCCTGGTTACCTTCCCAGAAGGATCCCTCACTGTTTACTGAGCCACAAAGTCCTGAAGCCTTTGCTCACCCAGGGACAGCAAGCAGTGACCATCATGGGGATAACAGATAGTGTGGCCAGATGACCCTACCAGCTAGAAGTAAGGTTGAAATAGAAATTCAAGTTGGCAAACACAGATTGAGCACGCGCTATGTGCCAAGCTCTGTGACCAAGAGCAAGATTTCCCATCATGCAGGGCAGAGCTGAGGGTACTGTTTCTTATAAAAGATACCACGCTGGGGAAGAGAGGCGGGGAAGAGACCCTGTGCCTGAGGAGCTGAGATGCCTGTTGTGGAGACAGCATCAGAGTTAGAACTTGGGGAACAGGAGCCTTCCAACAGATGGAGACGGGGAAGGCATTGCAGACAGAGGGAATAGTTCAAACAAAGGCAGAGAACTGGCAAGTCATGGACACAGGTCAGGCAGTGAACAGTCAGTCAGCAGAGATGAGTGGGAGACGCAGCTGGGATGGAAGGTGGGCAGAACCTTGTAGGTACCTGCATGTGTCTTACAAAAGTCTGGAGTTTCTTCTGTGGGAAATACAAGGCATCACAGGTTGATGTGAAGGAGGACTGAGTGTTGAAGGAAGTAGCTAGGATCAAATGAAGAAAGGTAGGTGGGCAGGAGGGAAGAAAGCAGGAAGTGATGCCCCCAAGAACTCCCATAGTCACCATCCCTCTGTCAATAGCAATTGGAAGAGGCCTCAGATTTCAAATGTTGACATATGTCCTTTGGTGTTCCCTGTATGAGACCTCTCTAAAGGTTCCATATTTTGTGGCATTTGAGCACCTGGCAGGGCTTGGAGGCTCTGCTGAGAAAACTAGGATCAACTCCAACCTGAAGCAGGACCCAACTGTCCTGCCAGGTGGATGGCAGCAGGTGACCCTCGACACAAACTCTTCACATCCATTGTTCTCCACCAGCTGCATGTAATTCCCCCCCAGTTCCACTGAGCTGGCTTCTGATGGTTCTGACAGCAAAGGTTTGCTGCATGAAGCCCAAATTCAGCCTATTTTAAATAAGGAGGGGAAACAAATAAAACTACATAGAACCGTAGAGTGAACAGGTCATGCGAAATACTCGGCAGCTCTTGTCATGTTCATAGTAGACGAAGCCATCGTTCTAAAGAAGGAATCAAAGATTTCATGGTTTGTTTTATTTCAGTTATTCATGTATTTATTTTAGGAAGCCAAATGTGAATTCAATGCTAACTTCCTTCAATTCTTCTTTGGTCATTTGCTTTAGGAATACTTTGGAAGAATAAAATAATTCTGCAGTTTGGTTGAGTTAAAAGTTCCCTAGGAGGGCCATTTTTGTCCTCTCCCCTCACTTCGATTTCTGAGCCCACAGCAGCAGGCCTGGGGGAGGAGTTCAGGCATTTGGGCATCTTCTCTTCACGGCCAGCACCAGCAGCCAGGGTCCCCCTGTCCCCCCCTTTCCGTTCTGTTCACCGTGAATGGCAGATTCCTCTGTCCGGGTCGGGTTTCCAATCACCATAGAAACAAACTCGAGGCAGTTTCATTAATCATTTAGAGCACAAGAAGTCTAGGTCAGTCTGATTGCAGCATATAGGGTATCATCTCCGGGCCACATGGGACTCAGTCGATTTGAATTAAAAAAGATTAAGCTGCCCTGGGCTGCCTGGCCCCATCAGTTTAAGTTCTCATGTAACAGTGGTCTCTGGAGCCATATGGATTAGTGAGTGAAGCTATGCATTTATGTGGCAGGATTCGGTGAAACATTAGACGGCTGCAGGTGTCTGAGGGGAAGAGGACAGGGATCACATACAGGTTTTTTTTATACTTGTTGCTGTTCTTTTGAAACTGGAAACAATAACTCAGTTTTATTTCTCTAGTGACAGTTACCGCTCTTGCTGACCATGAAATGGTACATTTGTTACCCGGGTGGGGTTTATGGTTCACAACGAAATGGTCTGTGAGGAGCCGGGGATGGCTATGTTCCATACCTTCTCCAGGGTGGTGGATGAGAATGCTGACTTTTTTTTTTTTTTTCTTTTTCTATGGAGTGGCAAGAAATGCATCAAATAAATATTGATGACATTTTAGTTTTGCTCGAATCAAGATTTATGAGCCCCAGGAAATTGACTTAGAGGCAGCTACAAATCAATGTGGCTCTGAAAGAGTTGCGTGGGGACCCCTCAAAATGAGTGCCCCTCTTCCAAAGTACCTACCTTATTTATGGGCCTCTCTGGGACTTCAAAGAAGCTCAGTAACTTAGGCCAGACTGTTTTATTGCTTCATGGAGCTAAGATGTTTTAGGAGGAAGATGCAGGTTACAGTGTATTAGGAAGCCTCTCTTGGGCGGTGGGCAGGAGCTTTCTGCGTATTGAACTGTCGATCTAAAGCTTATCACACTCTGGCTTCCAATAGAATCATTCCTAAATCTTCTCAGCAGACTCGCCTTGGTCGGAAGTCCCAGGTGATAAGCCCAAAATAGAAAGAACTTTTTTACTCTTCTCCCCCGTCCCTCTTTGTTGGAGCAGTTGCCTTGGGCTAACAAGGAGACAGTGGGGCCTGGTAGAAATCAGTTACAGAGTTCTGCAGTGTTTCCACAAGCCATCTAGTTACCATTGGGCATTTTGTTTCTTTCTTCCTTGTGACAGTGATGATCCTGAGTGCTTTGTTGAGAATGCCTGAAAGCAGGGACCAGCCTGGAATCTGTGTCCAGCCCATCTGAATGGTCCTTGTTCAGTGAGGACAGCTTATGGTGGTGGAGAAGCCAGGAGTTGGGAAACCCAGGTTCTCAAGCCAGCCATGCTACTGCCACCTGGCTGTGTTCCCTTAGGCAAGTCATGCTGCTTTCTGGGCCTCTATTTTCCTATCTCTGAGTTAAGAAACTTGACCATCTTCTTCCGGTTCTAAGGTTCTAAAATCCCTTCCCATGTATTGAACACTTGAAGGGTTCTGAAAGAGGAGAAAATATGACTCCAGCCTCTGGAGTCTGTGTGGTGGGAGCAGGAGGGGAGCTGGCATGAGCACAGATCTTCTCATCCAGCCTCGGTGAACCTTTCCTGCCTCTGAACCCCACAGCACATCCAGACAGGACTCACAAGGCAGTACCCAGTACTCCTCTGCCGCAATCACCAACATTGCCGTTGGTGATAACCTTGGCTCGCCAAGTGGCCTGCAATCCTGCTGAGGCAGGACCGTGCCCTCAGAACCCCATTCCACCTGGTAGAGGGCTGAGCCCCTAGGAGATCAGAGCTCTATTAACTGCCAGACCTTGTTTAGAGAGAAGAAAGAAGATGGAACACAGGAAACAGGGGAGTAGATTTCCCATGAGAAAGTACCAACAGGGACTCTAGGGAGATGATGTAGTAAACTGATTTAGAACCCACAGGAGGGTGCTGGGATTATGGATTTGACTTGCTAGCGGTGACTTTCAGCAAGCTGTTTAACTACTGCAAGCCTCAGCACAGCAGGAAGATCCCAACTGCTGGGGTCAGATGTCCTGGGTACTAGTCCCATCTCTGTCATCTGCTACTTAGTGCAAGCTTAGTCAAATGGCTTCATGTGGGGGGCTCTCTGATCCCTACAGGATTTTGTTTCAAGAAGGAAGGACTTAAATTTGTAGCCATCAGGAGAGCTGCCGCAGAAAGTCCTCAGCTGTCAGCCTCCTAGAGGGATTGCCTCAGTCTGAGAGAGTGATTTGCCCAGGGTCAGGCTCCCTTCCAGGACAGCTCGTGTCCAATGAGTGATCAGCACAGGGATCCCCCCGTGCCTTGGAACAACTCTGCAAGGCAATCCTAGCTCCAGAGGTCCCTGGGGAGTCAGCTGAGACCCTTATTTGAAATGAATGGAAGCTCAACTTTTCCCTCTGCCCAATCCTGCTTCCATGCCCTCCTCCTTTTTGCAGGTATTAATCCCCCAAAGCACTCTCTAATACACATCCTGCCTACTCATTGCTAATTTCCGTCTCAGAGTTGCTTCACAGGAAACCTAAGCAGTGACATTTTACAACTCCGAGCCATATGTCCTCATCTGGAACACTGAGACAATGATGGTGTCTAGCCCACAGGGCTGGGGTGCGGGTTTAAATGAGATCATCCACATAAACATTTCACTCATTTCCTGGCATAATGAAGCCGTACTGTGGACGAGCTATGTATTTGCCTAATACAAACTATTTTGCAGATAAACAACTTGATTTTGAAGAATGATTATGAATCAGAACCCTGATTTTTTGCTGGGCACATGACCACTCAGAATAAAAACCATTTTTGCCAGTTTCTTTGTGTTCATATGATTAAGTTCTGACCAATGGGATATATTTTTAAATGGCATATGTAACTCCCAGAGAATGTCCTTAAAGACAGGAAGCCTGCCATCTATCTTTCCTTTCTCCTTGCTAAAATACGCATGTAATGGCTGCAGCTCCAGCAGCTATCTTGGGTCATAAGGTGACCTTGGAAATGGCAACTAGGCACACCAGAACATCAAGATAGAAGAATCCTGGGTCACTCTTACCAGCCCTGGAGTGCATCTAGACTAGCATATGGGAGAGAAACACACCACTGTCATTTTGAGTTTTTTGTTAACTGGATCCAAACCTAATCCTAACTTTACATAGAGAGACTTCCAAGTGCATAAAAAGACCTGGAGCAAAGTCTCAAATGGTTATGGAGCATTCACAGAGCAGTAAAGAGACTGACCAATGGATAATAACAACAACAATAATAATTCTTTATGTTCACATTGTGCTTTGCAGTTAATGTTCATATTATGCTTTGAACTTTCAAATTCTTTACCATTTCATCTCCACAATTCCGCAAAGAAAAATAAATTTATTATCTCCACTTTGCAAATGAGGTCCCAAGGTCACACAAATAGGAGCCAACAGAGTCAAAGCCAGAACTCAGATTTCTGAGGCCAGAACCTGGGTTTCCCCCAATGCATCAGATATATACCTTTGACAATTCACTCAAACCAATTTAGGTAACAATGCTCTTGCCTAAAACTTGTATCCAGCAAATGTACACTGGTTCATATGCAATAGGATGGTTTACACTGCTTTTAAGGCATCTTGCACTCTTTAACGTTCTGTTACTGACATTAATTGTGCATCTACAATGTGATAGGCACCATGCTTTATCATGCCAAGTGCTGTGACACGTGCTGTTCTCCCGTCTTCCTCAAATTATGTCTTTATCCTACATTTCCAATTTCTGTTTTCTGCCATGCTTCCACCTCCATAAGTCTTTTCTGGTGGCCTCGAGAAGAATAGATCATTTCTTCATCATGAGGCGAGGCAAGATCATCTTGCCTCAAGAGATGAGGCAAGATCATCTCTTGCCTCATGAGGCGGCTCCCAGATGGATTCATACAATACCCCCTTAACCAAATCCAGGTGGGTCCCAGAGAGAAGAAATCAGTGGGTTTCTGAAAGAGTCCTCTGTTTAGGCCAGGAAAAAGAAACATTCTTCTTACAATAAAGTGAATGCGATGGTTAATGCTGAGTGTCAACTTGATTGGATTGAAGGATGCAAAGTATTGATCCTGGGTGTGTCTGTGGGGGCAATGCCTAAGGAGATTAACATTTGACTCAGTGGGCTGGGGAAGGCAGACCCACCCTTAATCTGGCAGGCACAGTCTAATCAGCTGCCAGTGAATATAAAGCAGGCAGAAAAAAGTGAAAAGGTGAGACTGGCCTAGCCTCCCAGCCTACATCTTTCTTCCACGCTGGATGCCTCCTGCTTTCAAACATCAGAGTTCAAGTTCTTCAGTTTTGAGACTTGGACTGGCTCTCCTTGCTCCTCAAGCTTGCAGACAGCCTATTGTGGGACCTTGTGATCATGTAAGTTAATACTTAACAAACTCCATATATATATATGTGTGTGTGTGTGCGCGCGCGCGCGTATATATATACATATACATATATATATGGAGTTTGTTAAGTATTTATATACATATATATATAGAGAGAGTTTATTAAGTATTAGTCAGGGTATATGTATATGTATATATACCCTGATTATATGTATATGTATATATACCCCGACTAATACAGTGAGGGATAGGAAACTGTATTATTTTCCCAGGGCTGCCATAACAAATTACCACAAACCAGGTGACTTACAACAACAGGAATTTATTCTGTCACAGTTCTAGAGGCAAGAAGTCCAAAATAAAGCTGTTGGGTGGGGCAGTTCCATCTGGGTGCTCAGAAGGAGCATCCATCCCATGCCTCTCGCCCAGTATCTGGTGGCTGCCAGCAATCTAGGCATTTCTGAGCTTGTAGAGGCATCGCACCAATCTCTGCCTCCATTTCCGCATGGTATTCTCCCTGTGCCGCTGGCTCTGTGTCTAAACGTTCTCTCCTTATGAGGACATCAGTGATGGGATTAGGGCTTACCCCCAATCCAGTATGACTGCATCGTAACTTGATTACCTCTGCAAAGACCCTAATTCTGATGAAGGTCACTTTCATAGGTACTAGGGTTAAGACTTCAACATTTCTTTTTGGGAGATACAGTTCAACCCACAACAAAAACCAAGCAGAAACTCCAGAGCCGGAGAGATGCGTTTCTAATCCTGCTTGGTCCACCACCCTGAAGACCCTGGGAAACTGAGATAACCTATCTGAAACTCAGGCTCCGTCTCTATGTGGAAAAGCATAACAATACATAGGAGAGATATTGAGAGGCTTAAAAGAGAAAAAAAAAAAAAATGGTCAAACACCCAGCTCATTGTCTAATATGTATTGAGTGTTTTTCCCTCCTTTCTCCAGATGGGTACCAAGAAAGAGCTGGGAGAGGGAGGGAAAAGGGCTAAAGAGACTTTGTGTGATGGGGAGCTGCCACCTTGGTCAACAAGATTAGAGTGGCCAAAAATTAGAATCATCCCAAGGCAATGTCAGGGGACCACTTAACCCGAGGGGGACTATTGCTGCCTGAAGGAGCGTATGGAAGCTGGAAGTGACTGGTTTTCTGCAGCTGAGATAAGCTGGTGAATTCAGAGAAGGTATCATCAAAGTTTGTATACAAAGTCCATGGGAGTTTGTATACAAACTCCAGAAATGAACTAATTCCTCCTGGCCCAAGACTTCTGAGGAAAGGAGGAAAGCAATGTCAGGACAAGGGGAGAAAATCCAGGATCCAGAAGGACAGGCCATGTCAGAGGACATGAGGAAGTGCGTGCTGCTTAGCACTGGGCCACATCAAATGGGCCCAAGGGGCCATCAAAATCAGACCTGTTTAGGCTGAACCATTCCAGGTTCATTCTCCTCACATCTAGGGGGCAACTCCTCAGTGGGGAAGAGCAAGGACCAGTGCTAGGTCAGTCCACAGAGCCTCTCTCTGCTCTCAGCACCACCTGGGTGGGCATCCTGAGTATGCTGGCATTCTGGACGCTTCCCACAGAGCCCCATGGTAAATAACCGAAGAAGTCCAGGGGAGACGGTCAGATGTCAGGGAAAGATGGGGCAGGGGAAGCAGAGAATTAGTTATTAATAGATGTCAGGCTGCACCCTCACCTGACCAGACCATACCAGGGTACATGAGAAACATCAAACATTCCAGGGGCTTGGACAGAAGTTTTTATTGCCATCTTGCTTTGCCTAACCATGGGCGATGCTTGCTCACCCTCAAAAGTCAGCCTAGGCAAACCCTGATCCACTTTCCCCAAAATCATCACCTTGTCCTCATCCTTGTCCCCCATCCATCAAACTCCCTACCCCTGCTCAGGCACTCATAGTCTCCAGGCGTGGGGCCTTATTGCCATCTTTGAGTCCTCCCCACACTTGCCCACAAGCCCTACACTCCATCACCTTAAACCTTGTGGCTCAGATGTGCCACTCATGAGCTCCATAAAGACAAGGACCATGTCTTACTCACCTTCTGTCCCCCACAGGTGTGCCTAACACAAAGGCCTGCCCATAGTAGGTGTTCAATACAAGCAAATGCAACCTCCCAGTTTCCCCAGCCCCCCCGCAAAGATCTCCCCCAAAAGAAAAACAACTCTGTGTACAGGGCAGAATAAGAGGAGTGTTTCCTCACAGGTTGAAGTTGAGGGAAGAAGGGAAAAAAAAAAGAAGAGAGGAGGTGGGGAGAAGTGGAAGGTGAGCAACTCAGTGGAAGGAGTTGGCCAGTTTACCCAGGATTCAAACATGTCAGAGTCTTCACAACATATCCTTCTACATCTGAGGGCACGTGTCTTGGTCTGTTTTGTGCTGCTATAAGAAAAAAATTCAAGACTGGGTAATTTATAGTGGACAGAAATTTATTGGCTCACAGTTCTGGAGTCTGGGAAGTCCAAGATCAAGCCACCAGCAGGGTTGGCAATTCTGACTCTAAGATGGTGCCTCAAACACTGCATCCTCACGTGGTGGAAGGCAGAAGATCAAAGAGGCAAAAGGGGGCTGAACTTGCCCTTTTATAAAGACATTAATCCCACCCAAGAGGTCAGAGCCCTCATGACTTAATCACCTCTTAAATGTTCCACCTCTTAACACCGTTACTATAGCAATTAAATTTCAGCATAAGTCTAGGCAGGCAAGCAACTCTTGTCTCCCTTGCTTGTAATAGAGTGTGGCATCCAGCCTTTCGAGTTTACTGTGAACAGTCCCCTCCTGGATAAGTCTTATTCCCAGATTGGAGTCATGCCTTCTCTTCATGCCTCAAACACACACACACAAACATGTGCCCACACACAGGTCTACACACACACACACACACACCCCAGATACTCAATTAGTAGGCAATCAAGACAGGTTGATTCATATGTGGTTGTCCCTCAGTATGTGTGGGGGATTGGTTCCAGGACTCCCACATATACTCAAGACCTGCAGTCAGCCCTGTGGAACCCAAGTGTACAGAAAGTCACCCCTTCATATACACAGGTTTACATCCCTCGAATACAGTGTTTTCCATTCATGTTTCGTTAAAAAAAATGCATATGATTGGACCCAGGCAATTCAAACCCTGATGTTCAAGGATCTACTGTGCTACCAGACCCCACCTAGTGCAGGGATAATGTAGCTTTATTTTTCATCCCAACGTCCCTCTTCAAAGTCAGGGAGCTGCCCGGAAAACTGTAAGTGGACTCTCTGACCCTCTCCCTCAGATGACACCTCCCCACCCTTACCACCCTACCCCTGTAACACCTCCCAGTCCCAACGTGGCCAGATTTATGCAACATCTCAGGAGGCCCTGGAAGGCCAGAAAAGACTCCATCTCCCTGCCCCAATCTCCCAACCCCCGGTCAATAACAGTGTTTAACCCCAGGATAACACTGTTTGGGGTAAGCATGCCCTTTCTCCAGGAGATTGTTTCACTGCTCGAGCTCGCCCTGGTAACCCTTGGTAGGACATGTTGAAAAATGTGGTCTCGGGTTCCAGAGCCCTCAGTGCACAGAGCAGGTGCACGTGCCCCCTGGCTACTCTCCCTACCACGTGATTTTGACACAGTTTTGACCTGATTCCTCTTGCCTAAGGGACCTTCTGATGGTGTAAGAAGTTCAGAGCTCAAAGACTTTAACCTGTGCAAACTTCAGCACTAAGGGGGACAGGTTATGCTGTATGACCTTGGGAAAATCACTTCCCTTCTTGGCCTCAGTTTCCACACATGTAAAATGGAGATAAAGAAAGAACCCAGCTCCTGGGATCGATATGAAGATTGCATGAGATGATACACAGGACACCCGTAGCACAATGCAGGACATGCAGTAAGAGCTCAATAAATGCCACCTGCTATTTTTCTATATGTGTGTTTTGCAACATTTTTGAATGGAATCATATTGTGCATTACTTTTTGTAACTTTTTTTCACTCCTTTAGTGTGATCATTTCCCTAGATCGTTAAATATTCTTCAAGGCATTTTTAGTGGCTGTAATATTTCATCTCAGGAGTTATGGTAATTTATTTAACCACTCTCGGATTATTCTATAAACTATTTTTTTAAACTCAGGCTCCCACGTCAGAGTCACAAGGGTAGGGTGGGGGTGGGGGTGGGTCCTGCGGAGCTCCTGACCCACCTGCCCCTACCCCCGGTCATCATTACCCTCTGCCTGTGCCTGCCTCCCCACCTTCAGCTGGAATCAATCGCGCTCCCTTCCGGCCCTTCCTTCCTGCCTCATAACATCAATCAACCAACAGCCACCACTGTGTGCCCAGCCTAGTGCCAGCAATACCAGAGCATCTGGAAGAAGAGAGGTTGCCCTGCCTTCAAGGACCCTGTTCTCTGTCTGGAGAGGCAAACTATATGCCTATCAGACAATCAGAGAACAGAGAGGTAGCCAGAGAGGAGGGCGTGGTGGGAACTGGTGCTCCTGGGAGCCCTGGCGACAAAGAGGGCACTCCAGAGGAGAGAGTCGGTGGGGGCAAGGTGCACAATGACCGGCTGGACACTGAGTTGGGAGAGTGTGGGGAGGGGGCTGGTTAGAGGTTATAGTTAGACAGGAGCACAGCTGTGAGCCCTTGTGGGGTTACAATCTTGCTGGGGTCTGGGCTGACGGAGCATGCCGGATTGCGGGGCCCCAGCTCGGAACTAATGCCCCCAGTGACTAGGGGCAATCATTTCAGAATGAAGGTAATGATCCAATTAGTGGTTATCCATCAAGTTCAGTTATCTCTCCTCGGGATGGGGAGCAGAGAAGCTGAGTAAACACGTGCCTTGGACTGTGACATAAAACCAGACTCCCTCGTGCTGGAAAATGAGTTCAAGATGTGAGCTGAGCCACCTCTGGGGCCTGCAGGTTAGCGTCTCTGTGGCCGAAAGAGGCAGGGAAGCCATTGGCACTCACGAGGGGTGGGGTCTCTGAGCCGGCAGCTCCCTCTCTTACCTCCCCCACCTCCCAACCTGGGCCCCTCGCCCAACTGTGAGAAGTGGGAGAGGCCACCAGTGGCTGTGGGCCTGGGGAAGAGCTCACGAGCACAGTTGGAGTCTGACCTCGCTCCCAATAAGAGGCTTCTGTGCAATTTGGCCTGAGCCCTGAGCCCCCAGCCCCCAGCTCAGAGCTTCTGGAAACTTTCACTGGCCTCCCCAGCTCACCGCCGCCACCCCCCAACCCCGCCCGGACATTCACTGTCTATGCAACACATTTACAGACTGGTACGTGCTGTCTTGAGCCTCTTTATTTAGATTCCAGGTTCCCTAAACACAAGGGCTTTCTGCGGCTTCTCACAGGACCAACTCTGTAGTGGGAAGGAACGCAGGGGAGTTACCTATTCCATGTGTCATTTTAAAATGAAGAAACTGAGGCCCAGGGAGGGGAACTGATTGGCCCAATAACACATGGTTAGTTAATGCCTTATTCAGGATCAGAGCCGAAGTCTCCAGCTCAACAACTAGTTATTGAATGCTACTGTGTGCCAGGCACTGCTGTACTGAACGAAAACAGGCAATAATGCCTGCCCTCATGTGGCTCACATCTAGTGGCCTGACGCAGGCAATCAGCAAATTAAGTAAGCAAAAATATATAGCACATCACATGCTGAAAAGTGCTACAGAGAAAACTAAAGCCGGGAAGGGGGTGTTAGAAGGAAGGGGGTTTTGGGGGAGACCTTTTGACAACAGATGCTGGGAAGGTCTTCTAGGAAGGTGGCATATGAGCAAAGGCTTTGAGGAGGTGAAAGGGCGAGTGATGTGGCTGAGGTGCAAAAAGGCCCTTAGGCAGGGGAGTGCCTGGCAAGCTGCAGAAACACTGAGAAGGCCAGCATGGCCGGAGCAGAGTGAGGAGACACTGTGGGGAGGTCGGGGAGGCCGTGCAGGGCAGGAGTGATCACAGAGTGCACAGCTTCGCAGGTGGCTAAGGACTCTGGCTTTTGCTCTGCATGAGATGATTGCAGGGATGGGGGAAGTTGGGAGTGGGGGGTGCGGAATGGCTTGATCTGACTTAAGTTTTAAAGCAATCACTCTGGCTGTTCTTCCCCCTGTGTCACACGAGGGTGTCCATATGACATGCCTGCCTGATGGAACATAGCAGACATGCTCAATAAATGCCAACTAAATGAACAAAGAGACAGACGGGAATTCTATGCGTAGTGAACACGAAGCAACCTTCAGAGTGGCTAGACCTGCAGGCGTGTCTACCTGGAGAGCGCTGGCCATCAAGGAGGGCCTGGACACAGGGATAACAGGAAGGGCATAGGTGGGTGGGGTGGGAAAAAGAAAAGGACGCAAGGTCTGCCACATCTCCAAGTCAAGAGGGACTTGGGGCTGAGGTCCTTCGAGAAGCCTGAAATCCACCTGGGAAAAAAGTCCATGCTTGTGTTCTACTCAAAGGACAGAGGATGTGCAGCCCTCAGGAACTCAAGCCAGGGTGGGGAGTACTCAGGGAACAAGGCTTCTCACCCTCAGGATACCTCTCAAATCTCTTTCACTGGAACATAAGCCATTTATCCTCATCTTCCCCAGAGGAGGGTACCAGCCATCATCTCAGACAACCACTGGCCAGTCATCCACACTGGGCAGCCATTCGTGAGCCATTTTCTGATTCTGCCCTTCATGCAGAAGGCCCTGAAATGCTCTTAGCGACATGTTTGGAAGTGGCCTCCAATTTCTTTACCCACTGCTCATGGGACCACCCACCACTGCCCCCTGTCCCCTCAGGCATTTGGAAGGAACACTACGGGGTTGTCCTGCTCAGTCATTTCCCAATAGAATTTCACACTGTCCGTTATCCCCCAGCCCCTGCCCGCAATGTTCAGAGCTGCCTCAGGAAATTACTTTGCAGAACAGGCTATACCTCCCACTAACTTGGCTCAGCCTGACCTGGTCACACCAACTCACCTCTTAGTAGCTGGACTTTTACGGGCCATTGAATGAGACACCCCTCTCAGCTTCTGACCTGGAGAGATCAGAGAATGACATTACTAAAGCTAGCACATCCCTGGTTCCACCAGGACACCACCAACCTCTCTGCATTCTGTTCTCTACTCTGACCACAAAGAGGCAGGACCCTTCTTCGCATCGTGAAATGGTGAGCCCCTTTTCCATCCTGGAACCTGCCTATCTGGACATTGCTGGTCCTCAAACCCATCTAGCAGAGGCAGCACACAAGCCCTGCATTGAGGCCTGCCCCCTTCTGTAGCAAGAATGCAGAAATTGAGGCACTGGCCTTCCAGTCTACAGACGTTTCCTTGGGGATTCCTTGATTCTTCTTCACGGCCTGGGTGAGCACTCAATGACCTTAGGTGACTCTCTCTGCTCTGGGATATACAGGTCTGCTTTCAAATGGGCCAGTTACTCTGTGTGCTCATCTCATGCATAGATCAACAGCATATTAACTACGGTATGTTTTAAACAGTTACCTAGTTCTACCAAAAGACACATTCACTTACAACAGTATTCACAATAGCAAAGACATGGAATCAATCTAGATGCCCATAAATGATGTACTGGATAAAGATAATGTGCGGTGTGTGTGTATGTGTGTGTGTGTGTGTGTGTGTGATTTAAAAGAAAAAAATCGGCCGGGCACGGTGGCCCACGCCTGTAATCCCAGAACTTTGGGAGGCCTAGGCGGGCGGATCACGAGGTCAGGAGATCAAGACCATCCTGGCTAACATGGTGAAACCCCGTCTCTACTACAAAATTAGTAGGAAAAAAAAAAAATTAGCCAGGGGTGGTGGCAGGCGCCTGTAGTCCCAGCTACTCGGGAGGCTGAGGCAGGAGAATGGCGTGAACCCAGGAGGTGGAGCTTGCAGTGAGCAGAGATCACACCACTGCACGCCAGCCGGGGCGACAGAGCAACACTCCATTTCAAAAAAAAAAAAAAAAAAAAAATCATGTCCTTTGCAGGAACGTGAATACAGCTAGAGGCCATTATCCAAAGTGAATTAACACAGGACCAGAAAACCAAATGCCGCATGTTCTCACTTACAACTGGGAGCTAAACGGTGAGCACACATGGACATAAGGATGGGAGCAGTAGACATTGGGAACTCCCAGAGAAGAGAGGATAGGAGGGGGCAAGGGTTGAAAAACTACCTGTCGGGCGCCATGCTCACTCCCTGGGTGATAGGGTCATTCACGTGCCAGGCCTCAGTGGCACACAATATAGCCATATAACAAACCTGCACATGTACCCGCTGAACCTAAAATAAAAATTGAAAGAGAAATAAATTAACAGTTAAATACTTTCCTTTTTTCTGGGTCCTCTTCTGTCCTTCCCTCTACTTCTACCTTGAAAATCCATCATGGTTTCAAAGATGAGTCCCAGCTCTGACACTGACATGCTGTGTGACCCTGAGCAAGTGATTTCTTTTTTTTTTTTTTTTTTTTTGAGATGGAGTCTCACTTCTGTCACCCAGGCTGGAGTGTAGTGGCATGATCTCAGTTCACTGCAACCTCTGCCTTCCGGGCTCAAGCAGTTCTCCTATCTCAGCCAAATAGCTGGGACTACAGGCACACACCACCATGCCTGGCTAACTTTTGTATTTTTAGTAGAGATAGAGTCTTACCATATTGGTCAGGCTGATCTTGAACTCCTAACCCCTGGTGATCCTCCTGCCTTGGCCTCCCAAAGTGCTGGGATTACAGGTGTGAGCTACCGTGCCTGTCCTGTGCAAGTCATTTAACTCCTCTAAGTCTCAGCTTCTTTACCTGTAAGATGGAAAAAATAACAACTACTGTACCTGAAAATGTTGTTGTCAGCACTGATAAGTTCAAGGGCAGACTAAGTACCTGGCATGGGGCAGGCCCTCTGCTACATGGAAGTGGTTATTAATATTGTTTAAATAATCATATTTCAAGAGCCACCTTTTTCATAATGCCATTTCTCATTCTTCATCCAAAAATATTTTTATCCACTGCACTTTGTATTTTTCTTATGGAACTTCCCTCATGGTAACAGTCAGTGGGGAAACTAAGGAAATAAGGGAGATGGAAAAATAAATTATTTAAAGAAGAAAATAAAGAAGGTTATTAAACAATAGCTTGATGATTGAATGAGTATACCTGGGTGGCAAATGGGCTTAATCTTATGTGGTAACATGATTTGGGAAGGGATTGTTTGAAGCACAGGAGAACAGTGCTGTGGTTAATTAGTGGTGTCCAGGGCCTGTCAGGAGGTGGGAGGCAAAGGGAGGGAGAACATTAAGACAAATACCTAATGCATGTGGGGCTTAAAACCTAGATGACGGGTTGATAGGTACAGTAAACCACCATGGCCCATGTATTCCTATGTAACAAACCTGCACGTTCTGCACATGTATCCCAGAACTTAAAGTAAAATTTAAAAAAATGAATGGTGTCTGCTACAGATAGTGGACCCTATATAACATATTTGCCTATGATAGAATACACTATAGATTTATAGAATATTATCTTGTCAGAGTCATTTGGTCAAAACTCCTCATTTCATAGGTGAAGAAATTGCCGTGTATGCTAAGGTGGACAGTTGTGTAATATTTATTTACTTATTTTTCATTTGACTATTTCTTTAAATAGCCACAGCCCATAGCAATTAGGATGTAGTAGGTTTTCTAACTCTCAGTGTACAGTTCTTACTGCACTTCATTGTTTCTTCCTCCAGTGAGACCTCAGAACATTCTAGAAACTTGTAACCTAAAAAGAAGTATGTTGCTCCCAGACATAATGAGTGTTTACAGTGCACTCAAGAAAGACAAATTAAGGTATGAAACCATGAAATAAATAAAATGTGTGCTACTTCTACATTTTATTGGAAGAGGGGTGGAAGGAGAGGTTACAAGGGAGGAGAGAACCCTGGCCCATAAAGAATCTAAGGTCCCCCTACATTGTAGCTGGGAGAAGTTCAATGTCAGCACTCAATCAGTCCCCATGGTGACCATGGGTTCAGGGGCCAGGGATGCAGGGTAGCAGTAGGGGACTTCGTTGTCTTGAGTTTGGGTTTCCTTGGGAGTTCAGGAGCTTCCAAAGGCAAGATTGTGTTACAAGAAAGTCATTCACACTTGCCTCCCTAGGCTGAAGCTACTGTCTGTCTATGCAGCACTCAGAGATGACCAACCCTTTACTGCATTGTCATCTGGACATCCCAACAACCTTCTGCGGTAGATAACATTATTTTCATTTTACCCATAAAGACTGAGGTTTAGCTAAGTAAGTTGCACAGGACAACACAGTGGCAAAATCAAGACTTGCACCCAGGAATCCTGACTCCAAATCCTTACATTATTCCACAGCGCTTGATGCTCTAGGTCCTCTTTTCAGGTGTGGAATAGTTTGAACAAAGACCTGCTTCAACTGTGAGCATGGAGTCATCCTCTTGAAGTCTGACCGTCTTTGATCCCGCCGGGGATTGGTTTCCGAGTTGCTCTGGCCAGGTCTCTGTGAAGAATGCCGCCACTGCGACTGCTGCTCATTATCACACGGGAGAGCTCCCTGCTCCCTGAGGGAGATGAGAAGAAAACCCTGATTCTGGTGGGCCAGCCACGGCCCTGGGCAGCAGGCTGTCCACAAGGCGTGAGTGCTGTGGTGCCCCCAGCAAGCCAGCTCTCACTTGTTGACTTTCTGTCAGTATGCATCCTCTGCGGGATCCAACCATATTAAATTGCTTCAAGCAGCCTATAAAATAAAGACAATTGCAATGCCATAAGGAATAGCATATCCCCAACCATAAATAAATTAGGGCTCTAATTCCATCAAGGCATGTGGGTGACACACACCGTGAGAGCTGGGCTTGGAAGGGCTGTTCACATCACCGCAAATCTGAGATGGAATTACCACCTTAATTTATTTACATCTTCTGGTGGCCGGGGTGCTGTGACAGATGATTTCTGAAATGTCTGATTCCTCCAGATTATGACCTCAGGTTCTGTTCTTGTCCTTCCTTCCCGCCCGCCCCCCGGCCCCGCCTTTCTCACACCCCTGGGCCCACATTTCCCTCATCATATTTTGTTTTCTTTGTGTTCCTGGTAAAGAACACAAGAAGGGAAAGCCTGGTACTGAGAAGAAATTGCAAATTCCAGACACCGAAGACAGGCCTAGGAGAAGCGGGGTGGGGCACGGGAAGGAGGAGCCCCTCCCGCACCACAATGTGTTGCCTTGCCCAGGGCCATTCATCCCGGGCCTCTCTGGAGACATATAGCCTTTCCTTGCTGGAAATTTCAACTTAATTAAATCAACTAGGTGTGTTCTTGAATGTCAACCATGTCCTAGGCAACGTGTAGCAGTCAGAACCATATGGAACCAAGGAATTTTAGAGGCAGACAGACCTTCAGAGGTCTCAAGTTAGTTTGACTCATTTTACAAATGAAGGACCCAAGAGAAGGGAAGTGATTTTTCTAAGATCGTGTGGCAAATAAATGGCAGGGCCACGTCTAGACTGCAGAAAAAGTGGGAAACATTAACACTGTCCGCCAGGGCCTCACACCTTAGTTGGAGAAATAAGACAGATATCTTCAAAAGGGTTATCTAAAACCAGGACGGAGTGTATAATCAGAGCCAAACTGAGGGTTACAAATGCTGAATTCAGGGAAGGCGGGAGCAATACCGGCTGCGAGTTTGGGGCGAATTTCATAGAGGAAGCAGTGGAGTTGGATACTGAAGGGTGGGTGGGCTCTCACTTGGCAGAGATTAGAAGGGGAGGCATTCTTTACAGGCAGAGAAATGGCCGGAGCAAAGGCCTGGGAGCTGGAATAAGCATGCTGACACAGAAGGTCAGTGAGACCCCAGTGGAAAGAGGGGTCAGTATCTAAGTGCCATTATCTAATGGGGCTGGAGGACTCCGCTTAACCCTCAGGTCAGCTGAGGGTACTGTCATTCTTGAATAAAAGCAGTAAATGAAAGCACTTTTTGAACTTGGCTAAACAAACTGTGGTCTGGAGACTACTAATATCAGCTTTACCTCACCTGAGACTTACTGAATCCGAATCTGCATTTTAACTTGACCCTCAGGTGGTGTGACTCATGGGCACATATTAGTATCTGAGAAGTCCTGCTTTAAGAAACCTGGCATAGTTTGAATATCATTTCTTCATTATTCCAGAAGTTGTTCCTTGGTGTTGCTTTTTTTTTTTTTTTTTCCTGACCAAGAATGACCCCTTAGCCAACATTATTATACTCAGAAATTCTTGCAAAGTGAAATAAACTAGCAAATTGTTTTCAAATAGAATGATGTTTTCAAGAATATTAAGTTTAACAATTAATGAAGATGACAGTATTAGATTTTGTAAACACAATTAAGCATGTGTTTATTTCCATTTTACAGTTCTCTTTTTAAATTTTGAAGCCCATGGACTTTCTTTCAATGATCAGAGATTTTTTAAGCCCTTGCAAAGCTCTCGGGCTTTAGTATCTAATGGATAAAACAGGCCATGGTGTGTCTTGAGGCAGCGGGGTCTCCCACGTAGCTCAGGGCAGCTTCCTAGGGAGGTGGTAAGATCTCAGCAGGGAAAACTGAGAGTCCCTGCCCTATCCAAGACCCCTGCCCCATGCCGTGAGATTTCAAGGGAACGCTCATGCCTGGAGTCTGATTCACTAAGGGTTGGAGGCACTTCCTCTTCTCCAGACACCACATAAACTTCCTAGATCCTCATGCTGCCCAAGGCCAGGTGGTAGGTGGAGCCCATAATGGATTTCCCACCAGCCCACCGGATAAGGGTTTAGAGTTGGAATTAAGTTGATTTAAAGAAAATATATAAAGTGATTTCTGTGTGTGTGTGTACCTGAGTTCGCAGATCAAGATGAATACTTGCTATATTTTCTTTAAAAAAAAAATACAAAATTTCTCCTCCTAAGACCTCCACTAAAGGGAGGAGAGGGTGTGCGTGTGCTGGAGGTAAAGCCATAAGCAAAGCTGCAAAGCATCCAGGCAGCCTTTCAAGTCCTCCACACTAGACTGGGGCTGACACGAGCACGGTGCCCTTCCTCCCACCAAACCACAAGCTACGTGCCCAGTCTGGGTCATGGTTTCCTCTTCCAATGCCCATCTTAAAGTGCTTGGGGTGGACTTTCAGAGGCAGGAATTCCCCCCACCCCGTGTGCCCTCTGCCACACTGACATCACTTTGGTCTTCTGGGGACTGTTGCTCAGGGAAGACCTGGCCTCAGGCCTATCTGCCTCTCTTCCCACGGGCCGTCTGTGCCAGGGACCTGTCTGTGAATCCCCCTCAGAGTTGTCCCCATCATACCCTGCAGAGGGTTACCTTCTTTGAAGCTCTGGGTCCCTGTAGTGTCCCCTTCACTCAGAGGGACATCCACAATAAGGAAATATCCCACAACAATAGGAACCTTGCTGGGGGCCTCCTCTCTTAACTTTTATAAAATTGTGATTTAATTCATATACCATAAAATTCATCTTTTTACAGAGAACTGTTCAATCATTTTTAGTATATTCACAAGGTTGTGCAACCATCACCACAATCTCATTCCAGAATATTTTCGTCACTCCAAAAAGAAACCCCATACCCACAGCAATCACTCCCTCTCTCCCAGCTTCTGGTAACCACAAATTGGTTTTCTGTCTTTGTGGATTTGCCTATTTTGTGTAAATGGAATTATAGAATATGTGGTCCTTTGTGACTGTCTTTCCTTCTCTTTTATCTTACCACAAGCAGGCTTGCCTCACTAATTTCTTAAGAAGGCCTAGAAGTCACTAGTCTGGGAGAAATGGTAACAGTCCTGGAGCAAATTCCCCTGAGGAAGCCCATTGGTTTCTCTCTTCCTGAGTGTTCCTCCAGTGGCTGGTCCAGGCCCCATGACCTGTGGGGACTCAGCTTTATCAAAGGGAATGGGTTGACACAAGTAGACACAGTTTGGTTGCGGACTGTGGTCCAGGCCTGCGCTTGCAGTGCAGACCAAGGGCTGGCCACTGCTACAGAAATCAGTTTTGCTCAAATTATATCTCACCTGGCTATGGCCATTTCAAATGAAATATCCAAATGGCCTTTCACAGTATACAAGATGCCTCCTCAAATGGTCTACATAACTGCAGAAAGAGAGGATAAAGGACTTGCCCAAGGTTATTCAGGTGGGAAGTAGTAAAGGCAGGACTCAAGTTCAGGGCTTGAACCTAACAGCCTCCACATTCCTTAATGACCTGTGCTTGTGGTAGACTACTCTCCTGGGTAGACCATTCTCCCGTACTCTCCTCTTGAAACTTCTCCCTCCAGAAAGCCATTCTGGGTCAGTTGTGAGCAGACATGCAGGCTCTTCCTCCTCTTTCTCCCTCCCCCTGAGCTCCTCTCCTTCCACATCCCACAATGGCCTGAGTGGTCCACTCACACTGCTTATGGTTCTACTAACATTGAAGTTGATTGTTTTGTTTTCCGCTTTTCTGACTGTATGATTGTTAGAGACTTAATGTTGGTGTTCTCCCTCCCAAATTTATATGCTGAAGTCCTAACCCCCATTGTGACAGCATTGAAAATGAGGCCTTTGGGAGGTAATTAGGATTAAATTAAGTCATGGGGAGGGGCTGTCAAAATGGGATTAGTTGCCTTGTAAGTAGAGAGAGAGAAATCACTCGCTGAGGAAACTTCATGTAAGCATGGAGTTAGAAGGCAGCTGTCTGCAAACCAGGAAGGGAGCCCTCACCAGGAACCAAATCAGTTGCACTTGATCTTGGACTCCTCAGCTTCCAGAAATAAATGCCTGCAGTTTAAGCCACCTAGTCTATGGTATTTTGTTATGGTAGCCCCTAGCAGATTAAGACAATGATCTTGAGAAAGTCATTGATCCACTTACTCCTTTACTTTTTTTTTTTTTTTTTTACAAGAGAGGATAATATTGGTATTCACATTTAAGGCCATTGAGAGGATTAACTCTGATATATGTAAGAAGCTTAGAATAGCACCTAGGACATAGAAAGCCTTTAATAAATGTTGGATTTATTGTACTACTGTATATATTTGTATTTCTTATGCTGTTGAATAAAAATTCTATTTATGCATACTCTGACTTACACAAAAGGGATGTTCACAAATATTGGAGGAAGGAAAGAAGTAATGAAGAAAGGAAAAAGAATAAGGGAGGAGAGGAAGAAGAAAGGAAGAAAGGAAGGAAGGACTTTGCAGCCGCTTCTAAATACAGAGTAAAGGTTGATCTATAACAATTTGCTTTTTCCTTTTAAAATATCTCCATATACATATCCAGAGAAAATTCAGGCATTGCGAAAAGGAGCAATTCATTGGTAATTTATGAAATTCACTTGAAACTGCAAATGGAAAGGCTAGGATGGTGTCCCTTCTGTTGGTCAACACTGTGCTAGTGTTGGAAAATCAGTACTCAGCCTTTTAAAATTCATTCTCACATCTAAAGCTGTAGGTACTCTTGGTTACACCAATTGCCATTTTATTAGATTCTCCTTTCAGCATCCTAAGGGCCTGGCTTCTCTCACCCTCTGAACTGGCTAGGAATTGAGTTTGTGGCTCTGTCTATCTTCTTTTTCTCTCCTTGTGATCTTCCTAGTGGAGACTGATGTTCTCACTTGTAAAATACACAGCGCTTCCTCACATTAATATTAAGTCTGCTCGGTTTGCTGATTTTCTTCCATCTTGTCCCTCTTTACACATCTCATGTCAGGAAACACTCTGGTGAGGGTGTGTATTGGGGAAAGGAAGATGTGATGTTGTGAGATGATACAGATTCTGAATGACTAGAAGGTTCTTTCTCTTGACCATTCCTGCATTTACTTGTGCTCTGGTTCCCAACATAGCAGCAAAAGACAGCCCTGGAGGATATCCCGAAACTGGACAGACCCAGTCTCAGAATGCCTGCCACACCCTCAATGCTATTCTGAAAGAAGTTACTTGTGTTATGCATAATCTTTAAGAAGCTATGGTTTTGCACTGAATGACCTGCCCTTTCCATATCTTGAGCCCAGGAATTGCTGATTGGACCAGGGGCAGACACCTGCCCAAAGATGAGCTGTGCCCATCCTAGTCTCTTTCCAAAGTATTTGAACCAAGGTATGCCAAGTGAAGGATGTAATCACCAATGAGGCTAAAACAGAACATTTGTAACAGATGAAGAAACCAAAGAAGCCATGATAATCTAGCAAAAGCCAAAGTTACATGGGAACAGAAATTATTATAGGTAAACAGAAGCTAGACTCAAAGAGTTACCAGAAGGAGAATGGAAACAACACACAAAAAGCAGCAGAAACATGGGGATACAAAGAGACCAGGCCACCTATGGGAGAAAACTCTATGCCAGCTTCCTTGGTTCTACATCACATTCTGGTCTGGGCCATCCTCCCTTCTCCTGAAGTTACTTGAGTGAGTCTTCGTTTCTTACAACCACCAGAACCTAACGATCATCTTCCTGTTCCTCAGGCCTCTCCAGAGATTGAGAGCCAGGTATAATGGGGACCCCCAAACCAGAAGCAGTGGCAGGGACAAAGTTCAGCTCATCTCAATGCATTGCACTTGAAGTCTGGTATCCAAGTTAATCCAACAAGTATGCAATTTGAGCACTTATCACTGTGAGGCCCTGTGCAAGATTTGCAGAGATAAAAAGTAAAGAAAGAGTAAGAAAGCCCTTGACTTCAAGGAGCGTATTACCTAAATAGGATGTAAGAAACACAACTAAGTCAGTACAAAGTTGAACAGATGTGTGTGTCAAAGAGGAGGAAACACAGTGCTTTGACGTTTCAGGGAAATTGTGGTCGTATTAGGATATGGGGTTCAGAAAAGACTGGTCAGCTTTGCTGTGGATGCAAAGGAAAAATGTAAGAAATACTGAGGTTGAAGCTGGGCATGGTGGTACATGCCTGTAGTCCCAGCTACTCAGCAGGCTGAAGCAGGAGGAGCATGTGAGCCCAGCCTCAGCAAATGGAAAGGAAAGGAAAGAGAAAGAGAAAGGAAAGGAAGAAAGAAGAGAGAGTAAGGAAGGAAGAAAGGAGAGAGGGAGGGAGGGAGGGAGG
>NW_012101921.1:4762664-4791020 GCF_000951045.1 Mandrillus leucophaeus | reverse complement strand
AGGAAGGAAGGAAGGAAGGAAGGAAGGAAGGAAGGAAGGAAGGAAGGAGGGAAGGAAGGAAGGAAGGGAAGATGCACAGCTGCTTCTTTTCCTCCTACAGGTTTTATGAGACCAGAGGTAATTCCCTGCCACTGTTTAGGGTTGCTGTGACTAACAGTTCCATCCTTCTGAAGTGCCAGCTGGTTGGGGCTCTCTCTCTGGCAACTGATTAGCCCATAAGCCCTGCCTTGCTGATCCTGCAGCATTCTCCAGTGCAAGTGACTGAAAACATGCCTTTCCCAACAAGGAAAATATGTAAGATTTAGTTCCCAAGTTATGTTTCATGTTTACAACGGTCTTCTCATCATCGTTAGTTGGATTAAATTTAGTGATTACAAAGATTTTTGTTTTTATCAGTAATACCCTTGATCTTGAGAAACAAGAGCAATTTAAACAGACCCAGATGCTCTAAACTCCACCACATGTTTGTTGTATTTCTTTTAATCGCATTGTATTTGAGGCTGTCATTTAAATCAATTAAATATGAATGTTATTCCTATGGCCATGATTCCCTGGCTCCTCATACTAAACCTTTGCTGGTTTTTGTTACTCAATTGCAGAACCTTCAAAGAAAAATGTTTAGTATTAATTATTATGTTATCCTCCACTCTTGTGAAATAGGTATGTTCCCTTACCAAAGTCACTGCAGAAGCCAGAATGTAATACCATGGGAAAATTACCCTGGGCCCACAAAGTCATCAGATTTTAAATCACTGCTGTCTGATCCTTTTTCAGAAAGACTTTGCCCCCTTTAAAATGGATCATTTAGTGGCATTATTATCTCTACGATTATCAACAACTCTTTCTGTCAATGTCATTCAACCGAGACTTATTGAGTGTCCACTGAGTTTCTGTAAATGTTTCCTCCGTCTGTAAATCAAAGTAGTTCCAAGAACTTTAGTCATGGGACAGTGAATTCTGGGGGAAGAGAGGAGAGAGAAGTGGGGAAGGCAGGCATGAAACAATACAATCTCAGGGTGAGTGTATAAGGTAAAGAGAACAAGGCTTGCCCTCGGTGGACATGAATTGAACCCTAATATCAACATCAGTCAGTGACCTTGGGCATGTCATTTAACCTCATTTGAATTTTAGTTTTCCGATGAAAGAAACATGTACCTAAAACCTCTGTGAGAAAACAGCCCTCTGGACTTGGTGGGTAATACTTAGATAGCTGCTGCCTCAACAGCAGACCTGCATGGAGCCGAGGTTGCCTCCAGTCTGTGGGAGACAGAGCCTCCTCTGAAGAGCTGAGGTTTTTCCTGGGGTCCTTCCAACCTTACACACGAAGGGAGAACTTAGTAGGGCTAAGCTGTGCAGGAGAGGCTGCCCGGGTAGGAATGGTGATTTAGTGCCCACTCCCTGGAGAAAGCCCAGAGGAAGCTAAGAAGGAAAGCCAGCAAGCGCCTGCAGAGGTGGCCCAACCCTTTGGGACAAGAAGGGAGAAATAAATCTTTTCTTGGGACCCTCTGGGAATAAAACAGGTGGGCAGGAGGTCCCTGTTCTCCTGAAGCCAGTCTGGTTTTTACTCTTCTTCTACTCTGATTTTCTGGGTCCTCCCTTAAGAATTCCAGAAGATTTTGAGAAATTCCAGCTGCCACAGCTGAGCTAAAGGGAGATAAGACAAAGGGTTTGTGTCCAGCTGGACTAGGGCATTGAAAGTGCAGCCTCAGGCTGGGTGCGGTGGGGCCTGCCTGTAATCCCAGCACATTGGGAGGCCAAGGCAGGAGGATTGCTTGAGCCCAGGAGTTTGAGATCAGCCTGAGCAGCATAGGAAGATCTTGTCTCTACTTAAAAAACAAAAAAACAAAAACAAAAAACAGAAAAAAACAACCAGGCATGGTAGCACACACCTGTAGTCCCAGCTACTCAGGAAGCTGCTGTGGGAACATCATTTGAGGCCAGGAGTTCCAAGCTGCAGTGAGCCATGATTGTGCCACTGCACTCCAGCCTGGGCAATAGAGCAAGACCCTGTCCCAGAAAAAGAGGAAAAAAAAAAAAAAAAAAAAGAATAAAATAGCAACCTCAGCCACTGGGCCTAGGAAGGTAGTGGAAGCCAAGGGGTGGCAGTGAGGTGGGTGGTGGCAAGCCCCAAGAATGACTAGCATTGACACACAAGAGCCACTTGGTCCCAGTTGTTTTTCCCACATCAAGAAAGCCCTTGCAGAGCTAAATCTACTTGGAGTTTTATTGTATTACAAGCAGCAAAATTCTCTCACACTATCTCCAAGTCTCATACCCCAGACACCTCAGTACCTGAAACCCCAGTGGACTAACAACCCCTGCCAAACACTCAGCTAGGGGCAAACATTCTGGACTCTTTCCAGCAGTGGTGAGGGGTTCCATGAAGCCAACCACACTCTCCTCCAGGTGAGAAATACTTTTCCAGGCCGTTGACTGCATCCTCACTGCACATACTGGATGGCTAAAAAGGGGGTGCAGTCTATGGCCTAGAAAGTACTTCTTCAGCTTATATCCTCAAGCGTTGACCTCATCAGTTCAGACTCCGCTCCAGTCCACAGAGCTGGCCAGCCCACATGACTCCCCTTTTGATGTAAAGAGCTGGATAATCCAGAATGGACACCAAGCCTGGGATGCTGTTCTAGAAATTAATCTGCTGTCAGAGGTCAAGTGCCTTCCACTGAATGTCAAAAGGCCACTTAAGGCCGGGTGCGGTGGCTCAAGCCTGTAATCCCAGCACTTTGGGAGGCCGAGACGGGCGGATCATGAGGTCAGGAGATCGAGACCATCCTGGCTAACACGGTGAAACCCTGTCTCTACTAAAAATACAAAAAAACTAGCCGGGCGAGGTGGTGGGCACCTGTAGTCCCAGCTACTCGGGAGGCTGAGGCAGGAGAATGGCGTAAACCCAGGAGGCGGAGCTTGCAGTGAGCTGAGATCCGGCCACTGCACTCCAGCCTGGGCGACAGAGCAAGACTCCGTCTCAAACAAACAAACAAACAAAAAAAGGCCACTTAAAAATCAGCGTAGCCCCCTTTGTCGTCTGTGTTTGTTATCAATGTGCTACACCAAGCATGGTAAATGGGAACTCCCAGTTCCAGGGAGCCTACTTGCAACCCTTTAAACTCAAATTGTAATATAACAGCAGCTAGTGGTTTTGTTTTTTTTTTTTTTTTCAGAATGTAATGCATGCCAAGCATAGATTATCTCCAAAAATCTACACAATTAATCTATGCATTGGGGCTTATTTTCGTGATTTTGATAAGGAGACTGGGACTCAGAGAAAAAGCAATGTGCCCAAAGTCACACAGCTGGTGAGTGTGATGGCAAGATTCAAGTGCAGGCTTGGCATCTTCAGCACTAAGCCATGCTTCAATTGTGGCTGGTATTGGTTAAGGTGATTGTGGTCACTAGTACCGGACACCAACAGTGGTTGGCTAAATAAATAAGAAAATAAACAATCCAGAAGGCAAGGAGAATATTTTATATTTACTAGAAGATTTCTAGAAGAACTATCAGAATGCAATAAAAAGCTGCACCCCGGGTGAAAAGGAAGTAGGGCAGTGGGGCCTGAGCAGCAGGATTTGTGGACTTTCCAGGGCACCTGGTGCCAACTTATGGCTTCAGTGGATCAAAGTTACAAAACTCCTGGGGAAGAAAAATCAGACTATCCCAGCTTGATTGGGTGTAATCCCAAGGTCAGTCAGCTTGGCCAGCAGGTCAAGGGCAGGAGCAGAGACAGAGATACCAAGAAGGGGCAAGGGAAGAAGTTTCTAGAGAAGAGGGTCATTGAGCCAGGAGGCTGCTTCCCTGCCTCTGAGAAAAGGTCCACAGTGATATCAGGAAGGCCGAGACAGAGGAGCTGTGAAATCCTCTTTACAGGGATTCAGAAAACATTTGGAAAGCTTCCCTGACTCCCGGCTGGCACTGGGGACCTCATCCAGGCTTAACAGGTAGGTTCCCTCAATCTGCAGCCCTCTCTTCACTTCCTTGTCTGTGCCTTTGCTCAAGTGGTTTTCCAAGACCTCTCCCCCTCCCCCACCTCCTCTCCAGCAACCCAAATCTTCCCCATCCTTCAAGGTGCACACATCTTCCAAGGAACCTTTCTCAGTCCATCCATCCCCTTTTTCCTCCCACCAACAACTACAGCACTTAATCTGCCCCTCACACCTGGTCCTTTTAGCCATATTCTGTACTATTTGCTGTTATTTTCTGTTTCTTGGTCTTCTCCCTTCCAACTAGAATAGATTCTTTGAGAGCAGAGACCTTATCTCTTCTTTTTTGTATTCTCCTTATATAACCTAATGCAGGACTAAACCTGATTGTAAAAATAGCCACAAAAATAATAACTATCTTTATATCACCTTTTCAAAGGCTTTCTTGTATATAGTTGCATTTGTACCTCACAGCAACCCAGCACATTTGGAAATGAAGGTATTATACTCCTGTCTCTGCTGCATGACATCTGGGCCCTCAGCTAAAAGATGGAGTCCCCTACTGGTTGGTGCCCACTGTCAACTGAGACCTTGGCTGGGCACATTGGCCAGAGCACCTACACATGGCCTCTTCCTGTGGCTTGGGCTTCCCCACAGCATGCCGGCCTCAGGGTATTTGAACTTCTTCCCTGGTGAAGCTCCGAAGGTGAGTATCCCAGAAGCACCAGGGAAAAGCTGTGTGGTATTTTCTAATTTTAGTCTCTGAGGTCATGCAGTGTCACTTTCAACTGCACTCTATTGGTTTCAAGTGAGTCACTAAGGTTGGCCCACATTCAAGGATGAGGGACATTGACTTCCACCTCTCAATGGCAAGAGTGCCCAAGAATTTGCACAACATATTTTAAAATTGCCATGATTCCCCATTGAACAGATAGAAAAATTGAGACTTAGAAAGGGTAAGTGAACTTGCCCAAGGTCACGCAGCTGCCAAGAAAACAGCAATCAGAAGTAATCCCAATTTCCTGTGCAGGGTTTACTCTCCTATGTGGCACCTGCTGGGTGATACCTTGATGATTTCTACAGAAAGGTGGCAGCAGGGCCAAGAAGAAGGGAGGTGAGAAGGAGAAGGGACCCTTCCTGGTCCATGTCATCTCTGCTCTGGTGGGCTCCTTGGACCCCTCTAACCATTTTGGGCTCTAAAGACAGTTTGAGAGGTACCTACCCTCTCAGCACTGAGAAATAACTCTCTGTGATAGCTAGGAAGTAAATAAAATGAGGAGATCAGTGCCAGATATGTGTGTTGTGTATTAATCAAAACATAGAGAGCAGGTATATCTGTGGCCTATTTCAGGGGGCTAGCCATCCAATCATACAATGGGGCTAGGGGCTGGAGCTAATGCTGGGGCCTAGGACTGGGGGGCTGGAGGCAGGGGCCCAGGAGTGGAAGTCTTTGCCCCACTTTCCACTATGATCTGTACTCAACCCAAAGCCTGCACGCCTATTCACACATCTGTTCAGCACTTGCCTGCAATCATTTAGGTTTTATTATTGGACTTGTCACCATATTAATGTAGCTGTACATTTAAATTGATTGTAATTGTACACTTCCTGAAAAACCTTGGGTTTTTTGCAAGTATTAATTAACTGATGCATTTAAATTAAAAACAATTATGTAACCACAGCCCTGCCTTCTTTGCTCTGCATGCCAAAAATGAAGGTTTCATGTAATGCATAAAATAAGTGGATTAATATTTCACAATTAAGGTCAATTTCCATTTGGAAAGGAAAGATAATGAACTGACTCTCACCTGTAATCCCCTGACATGTTTCCATAAGAATTCTAGTCTTCATGAATTTTGTAATCTGGATGTTCAGAGAACATGTTAATAAAGCTGCTGATAAAAGGAAACATTAACAGAATAAATCAGGACCCCTGGCTGCAAAGCTCAGGTGGTATCTGTTTTCATGTCAAGCTAATGAGGCTAGAATTTAGAAAAGCTCTTGCAAAGTCACAGCAGAGTCATTCAGTAGCAAAGAAAAAGAGAAGTAGAATTCTTGTCCTGCCCTGAGATGAGGTCCTCCCACAAGAGTACAGTCAGGTGCAGGCGCTTCTCTGTGTGACTCTGGGTAAGGAACTTGATCTCTCTGAGTCTCTGTTTCCTTGTTTATTAGGTAGAAATAGGAAGTAGTATCAGCCTCACACTACTGTTAGAATTATACATAAACTAATATATATAATGTACTTAGCACTATAGCTGATGTCTGCCAGGACTCAGTAAAAGGGAGATGCTGATTTTTTTCATTTGTTTTGGTTTTGGGGTTTTGTTTGTTTGTTTTGTTTTGTTTTGAGACAGGATGTTGCCCCAGCCTGCAGTGCAGTGGCACGATCATGGCTTACTGCAGCCTCGACCTACTGGGCTCAAGCAATCCTCCCACCTTAGCCTCCTGAGTAGCTGGGACTACAGGCATGTGCCATCACACCTGGTTAATTTTTTTTTTTTAATTTTTTGCAGGAACAAGGTCTCATTATTTTGCCCAGGCTGGTCTCAAACTCCTGGCATCAAGCAATTCTCTAGCTTAGGCCTCCCAAAATGCCAGGATTACAGGTGTGAGCCACCACACCAGGCCTTGTTGTTATTTTTATTGATTCCAAGAGAGGAAGCTAAGAGAAGGGAATGGGGAACCTCCTCGGACTGAGAAGGAATAGGCCCCGTGCTCTGGCTCCCCGACCTGTGAGATGTGCTCTCCAGAAGGTTCACCTCGCAGTGAGTTCAATGGGGTAGGCGGTAAGGCAGTTCTGGGAACTATGTCTGGTGCCACTGGAAGCTGGTGGGGATGGCAGAAGGGGTTCAGCCCTCCCCGTGTGAGATCGCCAAGCCAGCAATGACTCCCAAGCATGAGAAGTAAGAGAAAATTCCCCATCAACTCTTTCCAACTCTAGTCCAGACCTCTTTCCAAGACACATTTGCCTCTCTACTCTCAGCAGACAGCAGCGCTGTGAGAAGAAACTGCAGTTGGCTGAGTTCTCATTACCGCAGAGAGAGCTCCCGCTCCACACACTCCTCCCTTCCTTCTCCCCTCCTGGGAGTCATCTACTCACTCTCCTGCCTGCCCCCAGAGCAGCTGGGGCACCAAGAAGGACGGCAGGAGGGGTTGGGATTTAAGGGCAAACTCCAAGGGCGGCGCTTCCTCACTCCACCCTAAAACTCATCCTCACACGGTCCCCAAGGAAGCTGTTGCAAACAATTCCCTCTTCCCAAGGCGGATTTGGGCAGTGAGGAGATGATGGGGAAAGTCAAGGGCTCCTAGAAGAAGAGCTCCTGCGGTGAGCTGAGCTCCAGGTTCTTCCATTCCTCCTTCAACAAATATGTACTTCGAGCCAACACAGGGCCAGGCCCTTTTCTTGGCATTATGGACACAGATGTGAACAAAACAAGTAAGATCCCTCCCATCATAGAGATTATACGAGAGAAAGAGAGAGAGAGAGAGAGAGAGGAGGAGGAGGAAGAAGAAGGAAAAGGAGGGGAGAGAGAGAGAGAGAGAGAGAGAGAAAGAGAGAGAAGAAAGAAAGAAAGAAAAAGAAAGAAAGAAAGGAAGGAAGGAAGGAAGGAAGGAAGGAAGGAAGGAAGGAAGGAAGGAAGGAAGAAAATATGGAGAAAATAAAACGGGGAAGGTCCTCTGGAATGGGGATGTGCAATTTTAAATTGAGAAGATCAGAGGTACCCTGATTGAGAAGGTGACATTGGAGCAAAGACTTGAAACAGAGCAGCTTCTAGTTCCAACTTGCACTGGCTCCCTGGGTGAGCTTGGGAAAGTCACTTTCCTTCTCTGAGTTTTCCTGGAAAATAATAAAGTAACTGGGCTGACCTAAATCAGTAACTTCCAACTGTCTGTTCACTCTGCACAATCCCTTTAGTCAGATGAAGAATTATGCAGAACCCTATAGGTTAGACTTCCCAGATAAAATGTAAGATACCCGGCTGGGCGCGGTGGCTCAAGCCTGTAATCCCAGCACTTTGGGAGGCTGAGACGGGCGGATCACGAGGTCAGGAGATCGAGACCATCCTGGCTAACACGGTGAAACCCTGTCTCTACTAAAAAATACAAAAAACTATTGTATTTTATCTGCAAGTTGGCGGGCGCCTGTAGTCCCAGCTACTCCGCAGGCTGAGGCAGGAGAATGGCGTAAACCCGGGAGGTGGAGCTTGCAGTGAGCTGAGATTCGGCTACTGCACTCCAGCCTGGGCGACAGGGCGAGACTCGGTATCAAAAAAAAAATGGAAGATACCCAATTCAATTTGAATTTCAAGTAAACCAATGAATAATTTTTTTTGAACATAGGTATATCCCTGTCTCTTATACACATCTAGATGTGTATAAGAGACAGGGGCGAGACTCGGTATCAAAAAAAAAATGGAAGATACCCAATTCAATTTGAATTTCAAGTAAACCAATGAATAATTTTTTTTGAACATAGGTATATCCCAAACATTGCATGGGACATACTTATACTAAAAAGTATTTGTTTATCTGAATTCAAGTTGAACTGGGTGATCTGTGTTTTTATTTGCCAAATCTACCACCCTCCTATAGGTGACACAGGAATGGGAGCAGGGGAAGCAGCCCTCGGAGCTCAGGAGCTCTACAACTAGCCCGTCTGAGCCTTGGTGTCCCCAGGGGCAGGGCTGGAAGGCATCTCCGAGAGACTGTGATGGATCCCATTGGGAAAAAGAGTGATTGCTGCGTTCCAAAGTTCAGCCTGAGGTCAATCCAGGGCCAGGTGCCCCCTGATCTCAGGGAGCCTTCAGTTAAATACGTAAGGAGAAGGCAACCAGTTCAGCACCTGGCAGTGATGGGTGCCCAGAAACTGTTTACTGGGGTCTCTCACTGTCCAGACTTTTCAGAGGTAAACTCCTGGTCCATTTAGCTCAGATGGTCCCTCCACCCCATAGGGCCAGGAACAGGTTGACGGAGCATGGTACTGAGTCGGGGCAAAGGGCCCAGGAGGTTTGGTGGTTTTCTCCCCAGAGGTTCATTCATTCCTGGGTTGGAACCTGAGCTTGGCTCAGAAGCTCTTTCACCCTCATTTGTCTCAGAAGGGCTGGCCCTAGGCTCTCCCACCCAGTGAGAGTTAAATTGGAGAAAACAGTGCCTTTTTTAAATGAAAAGGAAAAAACAACCTTCAGAACTAGATAAAGAGCAGAAATGCAAATGGCAACATATCTGAAAGCTCCTGGCAGGTGGTGGAGGTAGTCTCTCACCAGCATGAAGTAGAAGCAAAGCCGCCAGCCTCTCCGGAGCCCACAGGTTCAGAGCATGCTGCGAGCAGCTGGGACTTCTCAGCTGGCCGCAGAACTTGTATTCTTCCTCGGGTAAAATCAGCAGCCAAGGCAGTCTGCTCTCAATTTTCTGTCTTGTGGCTTATCTGAGCTGGGATAACTCCAGGATGAGGGAGAGGAGAACTGGGGACAGAAGGAAAGGAAAAAGGGGGCCCTGACTAGAGGCAGGACACAGCAGAGAAACCATGGCATGTGTTCGTGCCAGTGCCGGTGTCTATTGCTGTGTAACAATCACCCCCAAAACAGTAGCTTAAAGCAATTTATTTAAATTTCTTAGCCTGGTGCAGTGGCTCATGCCTCTAAACCCAACACTCTGGAAGGCTGAGGTGAGAGGATAGCTTGAGGCCAGGAGTTAAAGACCAGCCTGGAAAACATAGCAAGATCTTGTCTTTACCAAAAAAAAAAAAAATTTAATAGCAAGATCTTGTCTCTACAAAAAAGAAATTAATAGCAAGATCTTGTCTCTACAAAAAAAAAAATTAATAGCAAGATCTTGTCTCTACAAAAAAATTTTTTTTTAATAGCAAGATCTTGTCTCTACAAAAAAAATTTTTTTTAATTAGTTGGGTGTGGTGGCACATGCCTTTGGTCCTAGCTCCTCAGGAGGCTGAGGCAAGAGGACTGCTTGAGCCCAGGAGTTTGAGTTATGCAGTGAGCTATGATTGTACCACTGCCCTCCAACCTGGGCAGCAGAATTTTAAGAGACCCTGTCTCTTAAAATATTTTTTAATTTTTTAATTTAAAAATAAAATTAAATAAATACATTTCACATGGTTCTGGGGGTTGAATAGGCTCAGCTGGGCAGTTCTCACTTTGGGTCTCTTCTGATGTCAGCAGGAGCTGAAGACATCTGAAGCCTCGGTTAGGCTGGGTGTCCCAAAAGGCTTCTTCACTCACATGTCTGGCACCTGGGCAGGGATAGTAGGAACACTAGATGATGGCCCCCACACATCCCACACATTCTTGCCACATGGCTAGTTTGAGCTCCTTCACAATATGGCAGTCCGGAGTAGCAGACTTCTTACACATGATATGGTGGTCTGGAGTATCAGACCTCTTACACAGTAGTGGCTTTTCCCTGAACTCCTGTCCAAGGCTGTCTATGACCCAGTCTCAGAAGTCACAAAGTATTACTTACCTCTGCTGCATTCTGATGATTAAAAGGGCCAGCCCAGATTTAGTGTAGGAGAGACTGGTGT
Organism: Mandrillus leucophaeus; assembly: GCF_000951045.1. Taxonomy (NCBI): domain Eukaryota; kingdom Metazoa; phylum Chordata; class Mammalia; order Primates; family Cercopithecidae; genus Mandrillus; species Mandrillus leucophaeus. The sequence goes on along the minus strand of NW_012101921.1, from coordinate 4,780,550 downwards.
GAATTCTGGGAGGGCTGACCCATGGTTGAGGGGCTTTGGGGGAGACTAGCTACTACAGTGCCCTTGCTGTGTGGTTCGGGCTGTGCCCATCAGCCCAGTTGCCAGGCAAAGCAAAAGCTGAAGCAACAAGGACAGTCACTTTGCTGACTGGTGCAAATGATGCCCTCTAAACATTGGTGGGTAGGGAATGCAGTATAAAGAACCGAGAAACCTAGGGCCTGGCACTGGCTCCGGCTTTCTCAGGCTATGCACTAGTGGGCACTGGTGTCTTCATCTTAAAATTGAAGCAGTTGGATTAAATCACTTAAGTTCCTTCTCCCCTCTGAGTTAAGAAATATAACATGGCTGGGTGCAGTGGCTCCCGCCTGTAATCCCAGCACTTTGGGAGGCCAAGGAGGGTGGATCGCTTGAGGTCAGAATTTCGAGGCCAGCCTGGCCAACATGGTGAAACACTGTCTCTACTAAAAATACAAAAAATAGCCAGGCGTTGTGGCGCATGCCTGTAATCCCAGCTACTCAGAAAGCTGAGGTAGGAGAATTGCTTAAACCCAGTAAGCAGAGGTTGCAGTGAGCCAAGATAGCGCCACTGCACTCCATCCTGGGCAACAGAGCGAGACTCAGTCTCAAAAAATAATAACAATAGAAGTAAGAAATATAATGTGATATATGAGTTCATCACAGAATCCAAGTCTCTCAAGAGGCAAGGGGACCAAGTCCCAGGGCCATTCTCAGAAGCAAACATGAAAATTAGAAGTGCCAAGTTATCACCCACCAATCTTTGCCTCTTCTGAAGCAACAAAATCCTTATGGCCAAATGAATATGTTCAATTCAGGGGATCCTGCCCTTCCCTTCCTTACTGTGTGTGCACTTGTGCATATGTGTACACTCATGCATGTGTGTGCACGTGGGGAGGTGTAAACGTCAGGCAAGTGTCCCATTGCACATTGTGTTTCTGCTCCAGAAAAAACTGCCAAATGAGTTTATACTGGAGGAAACACCCAAATACTTCAATTTATATAACTATGTGTTGTACGGTGTTTTAATTTAGCCCTCGTTCCAAATGTATGGCACGTCCTTTTGACACCTTGAAGAAATGCTTCTCAGATGACAGGCTGGGCACAGCAGCTCGAGGCTGCAAAAGGAAAGCACACAGCCCTGAAAATTAAAAGGGATTTAGGTCCTCCTTGGAAATACCCAGCCTCAGGCTACTTGATGTGGTCATTTATTAAGTGACTTAATCAGGAAAAGGAACTCAGTCTCAGAGCAATTAAGTTGCTTTCTGGGCACTGCTGGATTCTCCCAATTATGAATGGGGTAATGCACTCATACTGGGACTACCAGAACAGAATTCTATTCCAGAGCTGAATAATGCTTAGCTACTCAGCTATGGAGACTCCGTGTTGCTGAGAAACACATTAACTTGCTGAATTTGGGGAAACTTTCCTTTGATTGAATCCAAGCAGGTTTGTTGGTTTTTGCTTTGTTTTGTTTCTTGTTTCTGAGACTCTGTCTCACTGCAGCCTCGACCTCCCCGGCTCAAGTGATCCTCCTGCCTCTGCCTCCTGTGTAGCCAGGACCATGGGTGTGCACCATCACACCCAGATAATTTTCTATTTTTTGTAGAGACAGGGTCTCACTTTGTTGCCGAGGCTGGTCTGGAACTCCTGGCCTCAAGCAATCCCCCTGCCTCAGCTTCTCAAAATGCTGAGATTACAGGTGTGAGCCACCTTGCCTGGCCTCCAAACAGTTTTTTCACATAGTTTTATTTGCCCTATAATGGGAAGGATCAGGGTTATAGAATTATGACCTGTCAGAGTCTGAAGACTCTCAAAGCTCTCTTGTCCCAAGCATATTCATTTCTGTGCCAAAGAAACAAAGGGAAAACGATAGTGCTCAAGGCCACATACTTTGTCTTTGCAAAACTAGCCTGGGACTAGCCTCCAGGTCTCCCTTCTCAAAGCTCAAGGCTGTTGTCTAAACTAGTAGGGAAAGGATCTCTCCAGGACTTTGTTGGGTTACTGAAGAAGCATTCTGGGACCCCTCTCAAATAACCAGCTATGGCTCCCCCGAAGAGTAGAGCAGAATGGACTCAATATCCTGTGCAAAGTGTACATGTGTGAGTGAATACTCAGCGAGAGAATTTGCTCAGAAATATTTATTGAGGGCCTACGATGTACCAGGAACAATGCTAGAAACCAGGAATATGGCAGAGAACATAATGTCTCTGCCCTAGAGAAGGATCTTACACTAGAGGCTGGTGAGGAGGAAAATAAGGGAACGAGTGGATGAATAAATAGATGGATGGGTAATTAACAGATGGATAGATAGATGGATAATAAATGAATGGATAGATGGATGGTTGCTACATTTAGAAAGACAGGAGAGCAATAACTCAGGATTAAGTTAGGGCTTAGACTCAGAAACCTGGGGAACTGCACCCTCCTGCATGCCTGCTATGCAGCCAAAATCAACTCTATTCAGATATTCTCCCTGCTCAAAAGTCTTCGGTGGATATCCAGTCCTCCATAATCCATACCCTACACTGCTCCAGTGTTTGCCATTTACTTCAGTCCTGGTTAATCTCATCACGGTGTCCTTAACACCACTACTAATCAAAACCATTCCTACTCATTTGCTCAGACTGTCAGCTTTTCCTGGAATGCCCTCTGCTGTGCCCTCTGCCTCTTCTCCAAGTCCCTCTCCCTTCATCCTGCTCTCCCCACCCTCTCCGGGCCTGCCTGTAACACACACCAGGCACTGAGCACATACTCTTCGGGAGGTGCACGGTATCTGGTGAGCTACACTTGTCTCCCCTACCCTCAGCTAAATGGTCAGGCCATCTAGGTTAGGAACTGTATTCCCTTTCAGGGCCCCCATAGACAAGCACATGGCTGGGCACACAATAGATGATGAATAAAGACTCTAAGAATAACACAGTATCTGAAGAAAGTAAGTACACGTGGTCCCCAGGACACATGCCTGGCTTGGGCTCACCACTAGGAAACTCTGAAACCCTGGTTTTCCTCCCAGAATCTACTTCATCCAGCCCCGCCCTCTCCACCCACTGTCATGCTTTCCCGGAGGCATCCCCTCAGAATTAACATTGGGGCGAGGCCCGAGTGCTGGGCAGGGATGTGGGGAGGGGCCTTTTGGATTGTTTTACAACAAAACCTCCTCTTCTGAGCTGGTGAATGACTCAGCATCTTGGATCCCAAATGAAAAAAAAAAAGGGAAAAAAGCCACTTTCATTCTGTCATGCAGGAAGCACAGAGGGTCCAGCTGACTTTGTGATGTCACTGTGCCAGGCTCAGAGCCCAGCCATGTCAAATCTGGGCACCTGAACTGTGAGCTGCTCTGCCAACCTTCTAACCAGTCAGGGATGGAGAAAGAGCACCTCCTGTTGATGGACTTGGCAACCCCATTTTATAGATGAGAAAGTTGAGACCAGATAAATCAAAACCTCTTAGGGTTCCCCAAATTGTCACTCTTTCTCCCTGATGTCTGCCCAGGACCTCTCTGAGCAGGTGAAAGATGAAAATTAATTCTTCCTCAAAACAGCTGCAGCTCTATATTAACGGAAGAATCTCTAAATACACAGCTTCTCTCGAGCCCCCACACCACAGGTGGCTGGTAGGGAGCCACCGTGCCTGCTCCCACTCTTGCATCCCGCTGGTTCCTGAGAGCCAGGGGCTCTTCAGAGAGGGGCCTTCTTCTCATTTGAATATGTTGGGAAGCAGAGGAAGGTGTAGATAACAGGCCCTGTGACTGCTGGAGGGAGACCTGGGCCAGCAGCTGCAGAAAACATTCAAGAACAGTTCATCCTTACAAAAATATCCTCCCTCTGACACCAACCAGCTCCGGAGATGCAGGAAAGGACACTGGGAAATCAATCTCCGTTCCAGAATGAGCCAGTTCTGCCAGTGAGGCGGTTTCCTTCCTGCCCTGGCTACCACTGATATAGAGTGCCAGCAAGGCAGGCCAGGCACAGTGGCTCACACCTGTAATCCCAGAACTTTGGGAGGCCAGGGCAGGCGGATCATGAGGTCAGGAGATTGAGACCATCCTCGCTGACATGGTGAAACCCCATCTCTACTAAAAATACAAAAAATTAGCCGGGTGTGGTGGCAGATGCCTGTAGTCCCAACTACTCGGGAAGCTGAGGCAGGAGAATGGTGAACCCGGGAGATGGAGGTTGCAGTGAGCCAAGATCGCACCACTGTACTCCAGCCTGGGTGACAGAGCAAGACGCCATCTCAAAAAAAAAAAAAAAAAAAAGAAAAGAAAAGAAAAGAATACCAGTAAGACGTCATAACATCCACTCGTCCTTGCATCCCAGATCAGGTGGCCCGAGCTCCAAGACCCGCCGGGAGGAGGGGAGAAGCGTCCTGGCCTGGCAACCTGGTTCAGTCATGTGGGCATCGACTAGCCCGCCTGGCCACCAGGCAGCACCTGGATTCCCCCTTCCTCCCTCCTGCTCCTGCCGAATCCAAAGTATGGTCAGTGCGTTCAACATGAACTCAACAGTCCTGCTGCTCAGGGTAGCAATACAGGACAGTGGCCACATGCCCAGACTCTGCAAGCAGACCTTGCTTCAACTCCCTTCCCTGTCCCTAGTTTAACCTCCCTGCACCCCAAGTACCCACTTTCCATTATGTAAAATGGGCCTAATGGCAGTCTCCACCTTAGAGAGTTGTCAGGGGAGTCATAAATTCTTCTTCTCAAGCCCCTTGTTCAGTGTCATAGTGAACACTCAATAAAAGACAGCTACTATTTATAAATTAATGAAAGGACTTTTTTAAAAGCTTCTGCTGGGTACACGTTGCCATGCTAGATGCTGGACCATTTCTGTGTTCATTATGGCTGGGCAAGGGAAGGGAGGGAGAAATTATTTAATCCAGTAAATTATGAACAGTTATGAGAGAGGAAAAGTGTTTGATGTCTGAGGAGACCAATAGTATTGACTAAAGGCTAAGAATGGCATCTGCCCTAGATGAGATGGGAGGCCCCTGATGCGGTAGGATGGGGTGAGTGAGTGCAAAGATTCTTTCCCATTCTCATGCCTGTCATACTAGTGGCTATGAAGGGATACAAACACCCTGTTCTGGAACCTAAGGGATGCTAGGACTCCCAAGGAAGAAGCAGAAGGCCTTCTACTGGCGGATCCAGGAGCTCCGTCAGCCTGCCCACACCACGGATCCAGGGATGAGTTCAGGGCTGGTGGAGGGACACTGGGTCTGTGAGTCCCTGCATTGAAGGCTGCCTTTCATGGCTATGCGCATGTGAAAATTTGCTTGGGAAGACACATTTTCTTCATGTTTTCAATGGGGTCCCTGACCTCAAAAGGTTTAGAACCACTGCTCTATGGATTAACTTCATCCTGTCCAGCATGATTCTCAGATGATATTGTGAGCACTGGTCCTCTCTCTTCAACCAGTCTGTATTTGCCATCCGTCACCATCATCTGATATGACCAGAGTAAATGTGTATGGTCGACTCTGTATATTTCTATATATTTTGGCTTTTCCCAGAAATCTCTCACTTTGGACACCTGGAGGGAGATAGGCAACAAACACAAAGCCTAGGAGGCTTTCTCAGGTACGGCTAAGGTAGGTCAGGAAGGCAGCAGTCCCTCCTCACCTGACCCAGGGACTGGAACTGAAGCCTGCAGTCATTTACAAGTCATTGTGCACCATAATACTGCTAGTCATTCCTTTCTTCAACAAACATTTACTGAGGACCTACTGTGTGCCATGTACTGTTCCAGATGTTGGAGATATAGCCATGAGTCCATCACGCAAAGTCTCTTTTGCCATGCGGTTTATACTCTAAGAATGAAACAATCAACGATAATCGGACAAGCACAATACTTTCAGATGGTGGTAAATGTGAAGATAAAACATAATTATATAGTGGAGAGAGTAGGGGACACTCAAGATAAAAGCCTAGAGGTGGGAACAAGTTTGGCACATTTGAAGAACAGGAAGGACGCTAGGGCAGCAGAAGCATAATGAGCAAAGAGACAGAGAAAGAGTATCAGAGGCAGTGAGAGAAAGAAGCAGGGGTTGGATCACCTTCGCCCTTGGAGATCTCCGTAGGGAGTTTGTGCCGGGTGCGGTGGGGAACCATCAGATAATTTTAAACATCAAAGTAATGTGACACATTGTGAAAGTCACTGGGGCTGCGGTGGAGAATTGTGGAGAAGAGAAGAAGCAAGGAAGCCACGTACTAGGTGCCGAGCCAGACCCAGGGCACCCCACAATGAACAAGACAGCCACACACCCTGACCTCATGGAGCTTATAGTCTTAAGTAGGAGACTCTGGGGTTCCCTGTCTCCTTTGATCCAAAGTCAGATGCAAACACAAGGCCGAGATGTGGCTGGTCTCTGAGCTGAGAAAGGAAATAGCATGGTTTCCTCCTGTTCACCCAGACCCGTTCAGCCTCAGAGGCACATCTCCTCTATCCTAATTCTCCTTGTTTGAACCCCAGACCAAGACCACCTTCCCCATCCGAGAAGCCTTCCTTGCCCACCTAGGCACACCTGTGTCCCAATCATGGTGGTGAGGGGTGATGGGTGGTCTTACTCTCTTCTGCTTTACACAGGTGGGTTTTGTTGACCAGTTAGACTTCTCCCCCTGACAGCCTAATGCAGAGCTGGGTATAAAGACAGTGTAAATACTCCTCAGATTTATACTGTGGGAAAAGAAGTATATATTTGTCCATTGACTGGAATGGAATGAGATTAGATAGTATTGAATTGCTGGTGGGCATTGTAACTACTGATGTAGGTGACATATGACTTCCTAGAAACTTCTCAGATTAAATATAGGCTAGAAAGAAGGTAGTAGAAATTATAGATTCCTTGTGAATGACCATAGCCCCAGCCACGTGCTACAGTAGCTACAAAGATTATAATGGATTGAGTTTACAAATTTTCCCAATTAAGAATGCTAGCTATTGAGAAGGAGGAAACAAGTAACTGAGTTTGTTTACTTTTTTTTTTTTTTTTTTTTTGAGATAGAGTCTCACTCTGTCACTAGGCTAGAGTGCAATGGTGCGATCTCGGCTCACTGCAACCTCTGCCTCCCGGGTTCAAGCGATTCTCGTGCCTCAGCCTCCTGAGTAGCTGGGATTACAGGCACATGCCACCACACCCAATTAATTTTTGTATTTTTAGTAGAGACGAGATTTCACCATGTTGGCCAGGATGTTCCTTGTGGCATCAACTGGGACACCTTGACTGGAGGTGGAGGATCCTCTTTCAAGATAGCTCACTGACATGCCTGGCAAATTGGTGCTGGTGCTTGTTTGAGAGTTCAGGCCTAAGGGGTCTTAATTCTTTTGCACATGGGCCCCTTCACAGGCTATTTGGGCTTCCTTACAGCATGGTGTCTCGTTCTAAGAACAAGTGTCCCAAGAGAACTAGGCCGACACTGCATTGCCTTTCATGACCTAGCCTCAGAAGTCACATTGTGTTACTTCTGCCATATCTACAAGCCCACCCAGATTTAAGGGAAACACACACACACACACACACACACACACACACACACATCCCTCAACTAGAGCAATGTCAAAGTCACATTAAAAGAAAAGCATGTGGGGCCAGGTGCGATGGCTCATACCTGTAATCTCAGCACTTTGGGAGGCTGAGGCAGGCTGATCGCTTGAGGCTAGGAGTTTGAGACCTGCCTGGCCAACATGGCAAAACACCATCTCTACTAAAAAATACAAAAATTAGCCGGGTGTGGTGGTGTGTGCCTGTAATCCCAGCTACTTGGGAAGCTGAGGCATGAGAATCAATTGAACCCAGGAGGTAGAGGTTGTAGTGAGCTGAGATTGCGCTACTGTGCTCCAGCTTGGGTGAGAAAGCCAGACTCTGTCTCAAAAAAAAAAAAAAAAAGAAAGAAAGAAAAATGGAAAAGAAAAGAAAAGCACATGGGATGGGAGATGTCGTAGTTATCTTTAGAAAATAAAATCTACCACACAGGTAGAAGATTACTCATACAACTAAGTTCATTCCTTTTTCAACAAATATTTTTTGAGAATTCAAAAGGGGAGAAGAGGGGAATGAGAAGGATATAGTCCCTGCCTTCAAGGAGCTCCCAGTCATGGTGCCATCAGGTGTGAAATCAAGGGGTGAGAACACTGTGACATAAGTGCAATGCTGGGGGTGAGGACAGGGAAGTGCAATGCTGGGGCTGAGGACAGGAAGGTGATACGGGAACTGGAGTAGGGCCATGGCCTGACCTGGGGAAGAAGAATGTCAGGAAAGTTTTCCAGGGAAAGTAACATCTAATCTGAGTCCTGAAAGATTAAGAGACTGGGAAAAGAGGGAGACATTTCCAGGGAGATTTGAGGGGAGAGAGGGAAATACATTACTCAGCTTTGCCATATTAACCAACAACCCCCAAACCTCAGAGGTTAAAATCACACACATTATTCCTCCCTCATATTGAATATAGGCTGCAGGGCATCTGTGACTTTGCCTCAGGATGGAGCTGTGTGCCACCTTCCTTTTCATTCTGTGACACAGGCTGGAGTAGCACCTATCTGGGGTATGGATGACAAAGAAGGAAGGGTCTGGTGGCAACTTGCAATGTCTCCAAAAGCTTCTGCTCATCCACTCACATTTCATTGATCAAAGCCTGTCACACAACTGAGCCCAGAGTCAATGAGGCTGGGGCTTCTGCTTCTCTACAGGAGCACAGGTAGTGGTGATGCACAACTACAGAAGGGGTGGAAGAGTTCATGAGCTGCAAGTTATTCAGGCTGACCGAAGCCTTGAGGAAGAAGTGGGCAGTGGGGAGAGGTAGGCTACTCATATGTGCAAAGTCCAATAGCAAAGGGTCCCATTAGCCATGGTAAGGAGGCTAAATTCCATCCTGAGGTTAATAGGTGCCATTAGAGGAATATAAAGACAGAGTGGCATAATCTTATCTGTGCCCTAAATTGGTTGCTCTGGCTGATTTGTGATGGGCAACTTGGAAAACGAGTGACATTAGGGAGTGAGGAGGAAGGGGAAAGAAAGGAAATCAATATTTATTGAATACCTCTTATGTAGCAAGCACTAGATTCTCGCATTGATAGCAGACATGAATCGCAGTGGTACAGTCACTTCATTCTTCCAAGTCTGGGCTCACAGTCCCTGTTGATTGGGCAGTGGGCCATGGAATCCCTCACATCCACCTACCTGAATATCACTGATCAGAGTGGGAATCACTGACCCAAGAGGAGCCTATAAGATTCTCTTTCTGTCCACCCCCATCCCCTCCCTTAGGAATTTGGAAGAAGGGCAGAGATTTCTGAGTGCCTCTGGAGTGTCTGAACCAGGAGGACACACAAAGACTAGGGAAGCACCCAGCACAAGTTGCTCTTCAGAGAGAGAAGAACAAAGACGCTTGGAAGGGAACTCAGAAAAGAGACCATTCTCCCATCCAGATTTGGGGAAATTGTGCCTGCCTCGATTTCCAACTATTTCCCAAGTTCTGTTGCACCTCTCTTAAGGACAATGGTGTTCCTTACTCTTGAATGCATGTGCTACCCATGAATCCTTAAAATAAATTCATTTTTGTTTCTTCTGTTTGACTCAGTGGATTTCTATGACTTGTGCTTCAAAGTACGTTGACTAAGACACTCAAATTCTCTGAGTCCCCCAGGCTCACCCCAGGCATAATGGACACCAACTCAATGGGGCCATGAGCATGTCCAGACATTCCCAGCTGTGGGGCTAAGGATGCTGCAGGATGGTTTGCCCTGGTCACATGGGCTCCTTCTCAGCAGGAGAAAACAGGGACTGAAGGTCACCAGTCTCAGAAAATCTCAGGGCCTGGGGGGCTGAGACTTGAGGAGGACAAGGGATGGCGTTTCCTAGAACCTAGACCTATCTTCCTGATACCTGGAAGGAACTCTCAAGCATTGGAAGCTGCAAGTGTCTGGGAACCCAAGCTCAGAGAGAGGAATGGTTTTAAGGGTGAAGGAGGAGAACTTGGTAGAAAAGCAGGCCCCAGTGCAGTAGGTCAGAGCATGCACTCTGCAGCCACACGGCCTGGGTTCGAGAACTCAGCTCTGGCATAGCTGCCAGAGTTACACTTTACCTCTATGAGCCCCAGCGTCATCACCTATAAGATGGAGATGCTAATCACATCCAACTCATACCGGTATTTGAGATTATGTGAAATAGCACAATGCCTAGCACATAATAAGCATTCAGTAACTTCTTCCTATCATTACTTTTGCTATTACAGAGAAATTAAGGGCAGCAAGGCTTACGGTTTACACCATGTGTTCTGGCATCAAAGACTGAAATTCCAGAGGCTCCTAACCAGCTGTATGACTTTGGGCAAGTTGCTTAACCTCTCTGAACCTGTCTCCTCATCTTAAAGGCTGATAATATCCACATTACAGGATTATTGTACCCACTCTACTTTAGTATACCATTTTGTGCATAGAAGATACTCTATTAGTGGAAGCTATTTTTTATTTCAACAGATATAGCTGGCTCTATCTCAAGGCTCAGAAGGCTCAGGGTCTGATGAGGATGGAGTTAGGGAAGGGAAGAGGAGTCACTTTATTTTCTCTTGGTCACAATCACAGTCCACACACACCTACAGAGCCTTCAGTATGAATTCTGCTTTGTATTCAGTCCTGGGAACAAACACAATAGAAGCAGAAAACTTCATCTCAACCCCATCGAAATATGCAATGCCACACTGGTATGTAGCTGCCTTTTGCTTTCTGAGAATTATTCTAATGTGACCAAAATCCTGGAAATACTATCAGATAATGTAAAACATGATGGCAGCTGAAGTTCTCCAGTTTGTCTCCAAACAGGGAATCCAGCCTTTTCGCATACATTAGCTTGATTCCTCTTCTCAAACTCCTGGAAGCAAGGTGTTGGTTACACCTCTTCTTTTTTCTTTCTTCTTTTTTTTTTTTTTTTTTTTTTTTGAGACAGAGTCTCACTTTGTCACCCAGGCTGGAGTGCAGGGGTGTGATCTCAGCTCACTGCAACCTCCAACTCCTGGGTTCCAGCAATTCTCAGCCTCCCGAGTAGCTGGGATTACAGGCATGCACCCCCACACCCAGCTAATTTTTGTATTTTTAGCAGAGACGGGGTTTCACCGTATTAGCCAGGCTGGTCTTGAACTCCTGGCTTCAAGTGATCCGCCTGCTTCTGCCGCAGAAAGTTCTGGGATTACAGGCACGAGCCACCAAACCCCGCTAGTTACATCTACTTTTATTTCCTCTCCCATCTATCAAGACCAGGAAACTGACTCCATAAGATAAAGTCGCTTACCTTTGGTCACACTGTTATTAAGTGGCAGGGGCAGGTATTTAACCCAGATAGCCTGACTCCAAAGCCCATACTCTCTCCACGGTTGCTGTGGATGGTGAACCATAGATGCCAAGGTGGTCTCCTGTTGTACCCATTCCTGTCTTTCCAACTGCCCCCAAGGACCTCCAGTCATGTATCTCAGCATTTCCCAGGGTGCTTAGTCCAGGTCTGGGCATATAATACAGTCTTGATAATCATTTTCACCTTGAAAGTCCATCTGTTTTTTGACATTGAAGTCAGGTGCTTTTTGAAATAACACTAATTGTATGCAACTCTAAACACACTATCATGATCACAGCCCTAGTGACAATAGCGTCAATTACTGAGTACTACTTACCAGATGTTTCATAAACTTTCTCTCTAATCCCCAAAGTGGTTGTATTCAATTCAACAATCTATTTATTGAATGCTTACTGCGTGCCAAACACTGGGCTCTAAACTCCCCATTTTACAAATGCACAAAATAAGGCTCCAAGATTGAGTAACTTACAAAAGGGGTGGGTCTGGGTCGAGAACCCAGGCCTGCCTCACACCAAACCCCACGTTCTCCACTTTACTCACCCTACCTTTCTCTGTGCGTGTGAGCATTTATAATAGCGTGACTATATTACAAGAGCTGGAACAAAGAGAGCTGACCATACCTGTCACCACAAACCAGAATACCACAGCACTACCAGAAAGACACCTCTTTGCAGCTCTGACCAGGTCCCACTGCAGCAGGCTCATGCACAGGTTTCCCTGAGCAATCTGCCCGCCCCAGGAGGGCTGTATCTTGTTTCTACCTACTTCATTAGAGTGTTCTCACAGCACTGTGCATAAATTAATTAGCACATATTCTTCTGTAAGAAACAGCCCCTGGGTTTTAGCCTTAATTCAGAGACGACAAAGTAAAGCATTGGATTTCCAAGTTAAGAACAATGCTGGCTTTTTCTAGGTTCCCTTTAAAAATGTAGAACTCGGTAGAAACCCTTCTGTGGCTGCCTCCAATGGCCGGGTGGGAGTGGCCTCTTGCCCAGGCGCTACCCAAATGGGTAGAGCCAACGGCAGTCACCAGCCAGACAGGAGGGGGTATCACTGATGAGTCGGGCTGATGCATTGTAATTAATGGTAATAAAAATAGATACCACAAGAGAGAGAAGTGCCAAGCCAGGAATCCCTACGACAGGATAGAGTTTCTTTCAGGTAATGGAAAGAAGAAGAAGAAAAAAAAAGTCACTTCTAACAGGAAACCTGATCTACTCGTTGCCTACAGAGGATTTTTGTAAAGTAACTAAGGAAATGCAATGGAAGACGGCAGCCCCAGAAAAATTAGAATAACTCTACTTAGAAAACTTTCTTTATTGCAGAAAGCGGTGGGTCTGGGTCGAGAACCATGGGAACCTGGTGATGCTATAGGCAGTTAGACCTGGAATTTCTAAGGGCAGTGAGTTCAGTCTGTAGCTCCTTGGGCCATGGGGAGACTCCAGCACCCAGGACTCCTGGTTGAAGGAAAGAGTCCACTCTCTGAGACTTACCCTCCAAGGAAGGGGAGGCTGGGAGACAAGAGCAGGAGGAAAGAGGAGGAAGAGGGCCATTCTCCTATTGGCCTGGTCACTTCCCAGCTGTTGCTGTCAGTCAAACCCGATTGGTCATTCAGGCATCCATTCAAACATTTCCTGGGCACCCAGACGTTGCAGGGGAAACGTGAGATGGAGAAAAGCCAGCGTCTATCCTCCGAATAATCCTGTGATCAGACCGTCTGGCAACCTAGTGCACCTCTGGGTTCTGTGTGTTTCTGTCTCCGAGGTCCCGCTCTTCGCGGGCGCGCCTCGCTTTTCGAACCCTCCGTGCCAGCGCAGGCGGGTCAGTGCTGGGGTGAGGAGCGAAGAACAGCGGGCCCTCTCCCAGTCCTCTCCCTCCTGGGCTACAGGCCTGCGGGGAGCAGAGCGCGCATTCCCTCCGGCCTGAACTCTGGGCCCGCCGCGTGGGGGCGCTGGCTTGAAGACCTGGTGGAGCTACCGGGCCCGGGACGCGCAGCCCCTCCACTGCCCCGCTGCAAAACAACCCGTTGGTGGAGTTCAGGGGCTCCCTGAACCCAAAGCCGCGAGCCCGGCCCCTCGCGCCGTGGCCCTGCCCGCCACGCTCGCGCCCCTCCGCACCCGGGCGAAGGGGCCCAGGGAGGGACTCCAGGACTAAGGCGGGACCGCGGGCGGGGACGCAGGGCCGGGGGTCGCAGGAAGGCTGCCAGCGCCCGGACCCAGATACCCGCCCCAAATCCCGCCTGGTCCCGGCGCCGCCCGGGCCGACTCGCCTCTTTGCGGGTCTCCAGGCTGGCCCTGAGCCCCGGTGCTCATTATTTTCGTTTGAACAAGATCCTCCGTGAGCCCGCGGCCTCTAAACCGTTGTATCATGTGGGTCCTCCAGGTTGCCGTGTGGGTCTCAAGGTAAAGGCCCGGAGGGCAGAGGGGTGACGATGACCCCAAGGGACTCCGTTGCTCCAGCTCTTCGGGCCTGTGACTGCGCCAGCCACGTGCAGCGCGGGCGACGCCGCTGTTCACGCAGTTCCAGGAGTGCGGCCGCCCCGAGCCCAGCGCCTCGCAACCTTGCCCGGGCTCGGGGCGCCGCGGGGCGCGTTCTCCGACTCGGAGAATTCGTGTGAGCCGACTGGCCTCACCCTGACCTGCCCTTCGTAGGACAACACGGAAAACCGCGGGTGCAGGGTTTGCGAGTCGGACCCCGCAGGTGCGAGGGGCGGGTGGGGAGGCACCGGAGCCTCAGCGCAGCCCCGTCGGGCACCACCTGCCCGCTTTCAACGAAACGCGTCGCCCAGGCCCAGAGAACTCGGGGACTGTCTGGGGATCGCGTCCGGCCCATCCCGGCTGGGGCGCTCGGAGCTGGGAGAGGGCGGAGAGCCTCCGCCCAGGCCGGGGCATCCCAGAGCCCGAGGTGCGGAGCTGCATGGACCGCCCGAGGCGGGCGGCGCCAGGGCCGGAGTCTGCCTAGGGGATTTCTGCTGCCTTTATAGGCTGGAAAAATAAAGATAAAAAGCAAACCAAAAAAAAAAAAAAACAAACTCTGGTTCCCTGACTTGGCACCGGGCACCCGCCCCCTTCTCTTTTTCCCTCTGTCACAAACAAGGTTTCTGGTTTGCCCAGAACAAAGGCCTTCCCATCCGCTGGCCTTGGAAATAGCCAGAGAGCAGCTCCTTCTTCCTAGATTACCCTATTCTTTCCGAAACAGCCCCATCCCAAAACCAGGGAAGCCCTCGGGAGGCCAGTGGGCTGCCTTCTCCCTTTTCCCAGAAATGCCCCCGGTGGGCGCGGTGTGCCAGCCCTGGGCTGCTCAATGGGCGCCGGACAGTAGGTGCCTTCGGACTTTGTCCTGGGAGCTTCCTGCCCAACTCCAGGCACAAAGACCCCAAACTGTCCCTGACAATTTATCTGAGAAAAGCTATTCCATCAGCCTGAGATCACTGGGGAGCACCCACCCACCCCTGCTGCTGCTGCTTTCCAGAAACTCTCATCCTCCCAGGGACTTCAGGGAAGCTTGGAGGTGAAAGGAGGCGTTTCAGTAAAGCCCAAATTTCCGTGGTTCCGAAAAGGTTTCTCCCCCTAGCCATGGAGTTTTTCCCGTTTGTGCTGGATAAAAAGCAAGTGCAAGCCTCTTGGGAATGGGTCTTGGAACAGGAAGGAGGACAGGGATTCCGGAGATTGGAGTGAGGTAGACCGTAGGCCTCTCAGCAACTGCTTTGGGCACTGCAACTAGAGGGCTGAGATTGTCATTGGCTATTAAATCCTCATCCAGACACCTCCCAAGTACTCCGTTCTGTGGCAAAGACTACTGGGGAACGGGCCAGGCAGGGAAGGGGCTGGGGAGTGTGGGGAGACCCTCATTCAGCATGTAACCTTTTTAGGGCAGGCACTCATCTACTGCTGCTACTAAGAGGTTCTGGCCCACACCTGCTGGAACCGGTTTTTTACATACATGGGGGAGGAGGAGAACCAGGGGCATATTGACACACACCCATACATCAGGTAATGGTGCTCCAGGTTTTCAGTGCTTTCTCGGTAACGACTTTTCATATGGCACACACTATGTTATCCACGGTGGCAGGCCCCATGTCTGTTCTGTTCTCCCTGTGCTGCTGAGCGTTGCCTGGAGGCTCTTGGCAGGGCTGACTCGGGCTTAGGGCCCAGAGGCTGCAAAGAGGGCAGCACTTGGAGGAACAGTGAGTCTGAAGCTCCAGAAAAATCTGCTTTCACTGAACATGGGCGGGACCGAGTCCTGGGGGAAGTTTAATCTTAAAGCTCCATGGGTCGGAGGAGTGGCACATTCATGGTGAAGGCTGTGGCTGAGGTTGCAGAGATTGTACGCTTTTTCAAGGTTACTGTTCTTAGACCCACCCCAGCCCAGAACCAGCAGGAACTTAAGAGGTTACCCAGGCTTCAATCTAATACTGGAAGAGAATGAAGAACAGTGGACCGGGGACTGGTCCAGGGTCTCAAACCAGGAAGTGACTGCCTGGTCTCACTCACCCACACCAGGCCAGGATGCTCCTCTACAATCCCAGCCTAAGCATGCTAAGATGTAAGATGGCCATTGCCAGGGCTGGGCCCAGTCAGTCAGCTGAATCCTTTTAACCAAGTAGCTGAAGAAGAGGAGCTGAAAAGAGTAAGTTGCACTTTTGTTGGAGGTCAGCAAAGTGGGCTTTGAACCTCATCACAGTCTGGGGTAAATTCTTCTCCATGTCTCCCAGGGTCCTTAGATCCAATTCTGGGGCAGCCCCTGTGCGGCAGTGCACAGGACTCTGGATAGGGTGTCCTGGACACAGCAGACCCCCTCCCAGCCTACAGATGCAGACTTGAAAGATGCCACCTGGATTTCTGCAGAAAGCTGCCCCTTTCTGCACCCGCACTGGCCTTGGACCTACTTCATCAGCCCTGTGGCCTCATTCAACACGCGGGGGTAGGCCCCTGGAAGCTAAAGTCTTAAGGGGAGTCCCAGGGTTCCACTCTCTCATGCCTACTACACTCCCAAAGGACTTCCGGAATGCTGGAGCAGAGGGAAAATTTTTGAAATCTTGCAGAGAAGGAAATAAACACAAAGGAATAAATATATGCCTTACCATAGACACCAAGCAAAGCCAAAAGTTGAACCCAGGGCTCTAGACTCCCATTCCAGTGCTCCTAGCACAAACTCACTAGAAAGTACAAAAGGGTGGGAAAGAAGAAACTGGCCTAGACTCGAGTTACATAGTCCTAGGCTGGCTGAGGGCAGAGCCGAGGATTTGTGCGGGCTTGGGTCTCGGCACCGAGAATGGCCCTGGGAGCTCCTGGCTTGCAGCAGCTGAGTGGGGAAGAGGAGGAAACTGAAGTGAAAAGGACATGTCCAGGAAGGAGCTAAGCCCCGGGCTTTTCAAAAAGTAGAGCAAGAACACCCCCACCCTCAGTTCTCCCACCTTTGTGCGAGCCCTTTTCCCACAGGATCAGCACCACATGTTTCCACCGGCTCCCTGACAGAAGCAGAAAAACAGGACCCCCTTTTAAAGCACCTCATTCCAGATTGGCGTGGCCAGGAGCCCAGCCGAGCCCCAGCGGAGAAGCGGGAGGACTGAAAATCTTGCCTCCGTTCTCCTCACCGACCGCCCACCGGGGAAGCGCCACTACCGTCCTAGAGTCTCTGCCCTCGCCCCTCTCCCACGCCCCGGTGGGCAGACTGCGGGTCTGCGCCGTCCCGCTTTCTGCGTCGCAGCTGCCGGCCGGAGTCAGCTTCCATAGAGGCCACACGGAACCGCCTGGCGCTCCTCGGGCTGTGGGACCCGTGGGGTTAAGTCTGAGTCCCCGCCCGGCAAGCAGCAGAGAGCGCAGAGTTGGGGCGGTACAGGCCGCCAGGCAGCCAGCGGGGCTAGGAGAGGGAGGAAAGGCGGGATCCTCCGGGAAGTCGATTCTCCGGCGTCCGCCTGCGGCCACTGCCAAATCTTCCCCACTTCTTTCTTCTACTCCCTCCCCTTTTCCCTCGAGGACCGCTGGGTCCAGAGTTTCTAAGATGGGGGGTGGGGCGCTGTCAGCAGAAAAAACCAAGTCTTTGGGCGGCACCCGAGCACGTCCAAACTCTCCAGTCCCACTGGCCTGCGCCAGGGTAGAATGTGCCCGGTGAACAGAGAGCCTGGGAGGGACGCGGCGACCTGGGGAGAAGAGGAACCCGGCAGGGCCTGGGTGAGGCTGCAGAGCCCTCTCCCAGCGAAAGATGCCCAAACTTTCTTCCCCTGGAGGGTCCTTCCACCCCTCTCCCTCCCCTTCCTCCCGGACACCCCCTTAAACGGTCTCCGCCTTCCCTGCTCTTCCCTCCCCACCTCGATCCACCCCTTTTCGTCTTCGCCCGCTCCCCCCCGCTCTCCTGTCCTCCTCCTCCCTCCCTCTTTGGGCATCCGCCCCGTCAATCTCCACCGCTGCCGGCCCCAACCCGGCCCCTCTCCGCCTCCCAGGCTCTCAGAGCGCCCCAGGCTCCAGTCGAGCCGCCCTCCGTTTTGCGCGGAGCGGGGCGATCTGTCAGCGGAGCCCGCGGGGGGGA
>NW_012101921.1:4724846-4762199 GCF_000951045.1 Mandrillus leucophaeus | reverse complement strand
CCGGCACCATGTCCATGCTGCCCACCTTCGGCTTCACGCAGGAGCAAGTGGCGTGCGTGTGCGAGGTGCTGCAGCAGGGCGGCAACATCGAGCGGCTGGGCCGCTTCCTGTGGTCGCTGCCCGCCTGCGAGCACCTCCACAAGAATGAAAGCGTGCTCAAGGCTAAGGCCGTGGTGGCCTTCCACCGCGGCAACTTCCGCGAGCTCTACAAGATCCTGGAGAGCCACCAGTTCTCGCCGCACAACCACGCCAAGCTGCAGCAGCTGTGGCTCAAGGCACACTACATCGAGGCGGAGAAGCTGCGCGGCCGACCCCTGGGCGCCGTGGGCAAATACCGCGTGCGCCGCAAATTCCCGCTGCCGCGCTCCATCTGGGACGGCGAGGAGACCAGCTACTGCTTCAAGGAAAAGAGTCGCAGCGTGCTGCGCGAGTGGTACGCGCACAACCCCTACCCTTCACCCCGCGAGAAGCGCGAGCTTGCGGAGGCCACGGGCCTCACCACCACACAGGTCAGCAACTGGTTCAAGAACCGGCGGCAGCGCGACCGGGCGGCCGAGGCCAAGGAAAGGTACGAGTAAGTAGACCTTCTTCGGCGCCGGCTCCCCGGGGCACAAGGGAGGGGTTCGCAGGGTTTCTGCCGGTTCCCCGAAGAGGCCTAAACTGGGCCCCCAGGCCCAGCCACAGCCCAGCTGCAGCCCGGTCTGACTCGGACGATGCTTAGGCCTTTCTATGCCGGAGACCCGGCGAGCAGGGATTTGTCTAAAGCGGGCAGAGCAATTCAGGAAGTTGTCAACTAACCACTCGGTCGCTACAGGAAAAGGGTGGAGAAGCAGAGAGCTTCGGGGCAGCGCAGGACTGTAGGCCTGGATCCCCTGTGAAGCAGGCACAGTAGGTCTGGTCATCCTCAGAACGGAGGGGTTTGGGCCCAGGTGAAAGCAGATTTTGCAGATTTCTTGCTGGTGGTGCTTCCCGGCATTTCCCCCCAGCCTTACTCAGCTCCAGACCAAAGTGTGATGGGGTTGGGACTGGGACTGGGACTGGAACTTCCCTAGTTTGACCTGGATGGGGAAAAGCCTGGCCATGAATTTTCCTTGTCAGATGTGGGAGTTGATAGCGGGTCCTTTATCCCCTTAGAAAGGACCCAGAGGTGAAAGGGAGGAAGTGTCAGTTCTGGGAGAGGAGACGCATGCCGTGTTTTCTGCCTTGCTAGAGATAGCCGCCCTTCCCTGGCGCGCCAGGCCCTTGATGCCTCTCTCCTTGGGCCCTACCTCTGATGGATAGGTCAGAATGTCTGCGGTGAGCTGAGAGCCACAGAGGGGCTGGGAGTTGGATGTCCTCAGGTAAACCAGGACTTCCTGAACCAGCCTAAAGGTTGATCATTAGGCCCTTGCCACTACCTGTCCTATAACCCCTCAGGACCCCAAATCTGGAGAGGAACTGATTATGGGAACAGAATCCAGACTGGGGTAAGAGGAGAACAGGACACCTGGGGTTGGTGATATGGGGTGTGTTCCACCCTGAGTTTGAATGATCAGGGTCAGAGGTGGGGGCGCTGAACCAGAAACATCTTAGGGGGAGTGCTGCACGCTCAGATACTCCCAGGTATCTGAGACCCTGAGGTTGGAGTATCCACAGTGGTGAGGTCTCAGCTGCCAGCCCTGTGGGAAGTTCCCTCCCACGAAAGCAGAAAGAAAAGCCCTCCTGGAAGCTGGTGACAAGAGATCATATCCAGGATTTTAAATATCCAAATCTGGGGAGGAGCTGTCAGTCAAAGGCGTAGAAGGAGGTGGGTTCTCTCTGCTGGGTCCCCCTCCATGCAAACTGGCATGTGTTCAGACTCCTGAAAACCTGGGTTCTCAGACCAGGCCCCAGATGAGAGCTGCAGATTCCCGGAGTGGCTGGTTACAATGGAAAAATCTCGGCCTTCTCCCAGGGGCTGCCCTTTATCCCCCAAGCTTCTGGTCCCCCAGCTGATGTTTTCACTGTACCACCATGGAAAGGGAGTCCTCCATCCTTGGACCCTTGTCTCTAGGCCCAGCATGGAGAGCCCTCACAGGGCTGCCCAGTTTGGAGCTACAGGGAAAGGACGCTTAGCCCCAGGATCCTATCTCCCAGCCAGGGGTCTCCCTCGGGCAGAAAAATCAAAGGAAAATGAAGGCTTGTGAGAGCCCCTAAATCCCTTGACCTGGGATCCAGGGTTCCTTAACCTCCTAGCCCCACGTCTACTCAGCAAACCTGGCTTGAGGAGCCTAGAGTGATCTGAAAATCCAGGCATCTTCTCCTCCTCCCTGTTCACCCCACAACTTCAGGGAACCCTGTTCCCCTGCCCCTCTGTTCCTGAAAAGAAATATTGGGAAGGAGGGAAAGAGGAAATACAGAAAAGATATTGATGAGATTGAGAGCATGAGAGGTGGGGACGATAAGGGGAGAGGGGCAAGAGAAATTGGGTGTTGAGAGATGAAGAGAATGGGCAGAAAGAACCCAGACCAGATCGAGGAAATGGTAGAAACCGAAAACACCCGCAGGCCACAAGCCTGGGATCTGTCTCCTGAGGCTGGTGGCTGGCTCTGACTGTGACTGAGATGGCTCTGGGTGGTCTCGATGTCCCTGCTGACCCTGCTGCTTTGCTCCCGCACTTGCAGGGAGAACAACGAGAACTCCAATTCTAACAGCCACAACCCGCTGAATGGCAGCGGCAAGTCGGTGTTAGGCAGCTCGGAGGACGAGAAGACTCCATCGGGGACGCCAGACCACTCATCCAGCCCGGCACTGCTGCTCAGCCCGCCGCCACCTGGGCTGCCGTCCCTGCACAGCCTGGGCCACCCTCCAGGACCCAGCGCAGTGCCAGTGCCGGTGCCAGGCGGAGGTGGAGCGGACCCACTGCAACACCACCATGGCCTGCAGGACTCCATCCTTAACCCCATGTCAGCCAACCTCGTGGACCTGGGCTCCTAGAACCCGTTTGCCTTGATGAGCTTGCCTTTTGTGGCTTGACACTGGGGACCTGAGAGTGGCAGTGTCCAGGGGCACCCCGCCCCTGCGGCCCCACCAGGTACTGAAAGACCTGTAGGCTGAGCGGGTAGAACAACCGGGTAGGGCGGATAGCTGTCTATGTTGGTCCTTGTTTGGGATTTATTTTCAACAAGTTACTTTTGGGATCCTTTTGGGGCTGGAGACTGGGTCTTAAACCACAGAAGGGAATAAATTATATACCACTGTCATTCTCTCTCTCCCTCTGTCTCTTCCTTTCTTTTCCCCTCTCTTGCCTTGCCTTTTCCCCCTTTCCTCTTCCTTTCCTTTTTCTGCTTTCTCTCCGTCTTTCTCCCTCTCTTTTTTCATTGCTTCTCTCTTTTCTTCTAGATTTCTGGCTTGCCACCGTTCACTCTCTCCTTCTGTCTCTCCCTTTCTCTCTCCCTCTCTGTTTCTCCCCTCTTCTCTCCTGCCAGTCTCTTGTACTCTGTGTCCTGGTCCCTCCATCTGTACCCCTGTCCTTCTCCTCCTGTCTGGTGGTCTATCTGCCCCTACCTCTGGCCCTCGCTTTACCGGAGTCGGCGGTGGGAGAGGGAAGAGGAGAGAAAAGAAAGGTCCTTTGAACCTAGGCCATCTCCAGAGGCCCTTTCCCTTACCCTTGTGGGTCAGTGGGAGCTGCAGGTGTCAGCTTTTCGCCTAGTAACTTAAGTGAGAGAGAAAGGGCAGCGCCACAGAAGCCCCTAAACGCCGCCTCGTCGTCCGCCCCTCGTCCTTCTCTCTTGGCGAGGCCCCGCCACACCGCTCTCTTCCTCCCGGGACTGTGGCCACAGCGCTCCCGGCTGAGCGCGCCTCCCTCCCCCCAGCCGCCGACTTGCCGTCTCCGCATAATGCCCTCATGTGAATGTTCTTCGGGAAATATTTCTGCTTTTATTTTATAATAAAATTAGAAATCATAAATATATAAATTGTTATATGCCACAAGGCCCGCGGGCCGGGAGTGCCTCAGTGTCTGATTTCCCTACCAAGACTCGACACCCTGGGTGGGCCGTTCTGGTTGGCGATGCTCTCTGGTGAGTCCCGAAAACAGCGAGACGCCTTCCCACACACACGACGTGTGTCAGTCGCTAGGTGAAGGCACCGAAATTCCTGAAACACCCCCCCCCCTTTTCCTGGCTAGGAAAACTCCCTGCAGAAGCGAGGGGCAGCCTGCTCCCCTCCCCACACCAGCGACGCGCAGAGCCCTTGCCAGCCTCTTTCTTCACCTCGAGGTCGAAGTGGAAGACGAGAGAGCTTGTGCCGAGGGCAGGTAGTGCCTTCGGGGATGCCAAAGCTGGGGAAGAAATTGGGCAGCAGAAGTTTCCTGCTGCGCGTACTCCGAGAGTTGCGGTCTGCGAGACTGGGCGCGATGCGCTGCGCGGATTTGCCAGTCCCAGGCTCAGACCCCCGGACCTAAGCTCCAAAGGCGCAGCCCCGGTGCTGCGTGTGGCCGTGGAGCAAAGGTCTTCGAGCTCGCAAACCTGCTTCTGTGGATTTGCAGTGGAACTGAAGGGTCAGGGAAGGAGGGAAATCGGACTCTGGGCGGCCAGGCCGGCGGGCGCCTCGGTTCTCCTGTTTCTCCCTTTCTCTGTCCCTCTCTGTTTCTCTCCTCTTCTCTCCTGCCAGTCTTTTGTACTGTGTGTCCTGGTCTCTCCATCTGTACCCCTGTCCTTCTCCTCCTGTCTGGTGATCTATCTGCCCCTACCTCAGCCCTCGCTTTCCGGGAGTGAGGGGTGGGAGAGGGAAGAGGAGAGAAAAGACAGGGGTCAGACCGAGCTGGCGGTTCCGGCTCCGCCCATGGGGCGCCTAGATGCTTCGGTGGCTATCAATTAACCTGCAGCGCCCCCTCCTCTCTGGAGTGCCAGCCCCCTGTTTAAACGACGCATCTGAGCCAGTCCGGGCAGATCCGGAGTGGGCAGGACTCCGAGAGGAAGACGTTGAGGCTTTCCCTTCTCGGGTCGCAGTGGCTGTAGGTACTCACCGCGTCCCTCCGCAACCAGGGTACCTCGGCTGGGTGGAAGGGAGGGGATGAGTTGCTCGTGGCACCCCGAGTTCCCAAAGCACTGTGTCCTCTAGGGGCTTTTCCTTTCAGCGTTTTCTGGTAAAACCGGGATAAAAGCAGAACACCCGTTCGCTTGGACTTTGTAAGCAACAAGAATTCCTTCCTAGTTGAGACTGGAGCGGCTGCAGGCTGTTAGGCCGGCTAACTTGGCGCGAGAGCCTGCACCTGGGTCTTGGATCTGTGCAGGCCTGGAGGTCAAGGGGCTACCCGAGAGGCTGGGACTGCACGGAGTGGCTGCAGTCCTCCGCCTGGGGTCGCACAATGTGCCCCTCCACCTTTGCACCCCAAGAGGAATTCCAGTCAAGGCAGCTCCTGCGGCCTCTACTGGAAGCTCTGCTCTCGCGGATAGCTCAGGTCCTCCCGGGTACTGGTCTGTGTTTCTAAGGCCTGAGTGGGCCCAACTTCTGCTGACTGACAGGGTGAATGGCAGGCTACTGCCTGAACGTCCCCAAAGACTCAAGAGATGCCTGAAGCCACCTTGGGACAGCCTAGCCAGTCACAGAGGACTTGGTGATGTCCCGTGAGGTGCCAGAGCCAACTCTTCTATGTACTTACTTCTAGGGAGGAAGCAAACAGTAGCCTCGTATCCTGTCTCACCCCTGCCCATCCCCCATTTTCCAATCTCACACTCACAGGAAAACAGGCTCTATACCAGCTTTCATAAGGATGGGAACATACACATTTAACATTAATGAAACTCAAGATTCTTGAGAGCCTGCTATGTGCCAGGCATGGTAGACAATACCAAATCCCCTCACCCTCTCACACAGCCACCACTCAGGGAAACACACAGACTCTGTCACACACATGTTCACCCCTGCACACATTAGCACAACGGACCCTCCGCCCATTTTCAGACACACAAACACATCCTCAGGCACTCTCCCACACTGATATATACGGGAGATACCTGCACAAATGAACCCTTCCTCATGCCTGTGCCTACACACACACACACACACACATACACATAATGCTTCTCCACAGAAGCACACAAATCCACAGCCACACACTGGTGCCCTGGCTAAGCAACCAGTCCCTGCCCATCAACCTGCTAGGACAAGACCCAGCTGTGCAGCATGGATTGCTGGGAAGGTCTTGACACCTGGCTGCTTGATCCCAGAGAAAGAGATGGTCCCAGGGCTGAGGTGGCAGCTGCTGAGGGATGCACCCCAGGCACTCTCTCAGCCAGCCCAGGTGGGATCTCAGGAGTCTGCCTGGAGTTTTCACCTGCCAGTAGGGGACGGGGTGCCAGTCCCAAGCTTTACTGTGGAAAACGAATCCCAGCATAGGGGTGCTACTTGTCACAACTCCCCTCTTTTCCTCCCTCTTGGAAAGCTAACCACAAAAATACTTAAATAAATAAAATTTTTTAAATGTTTAAACGGAGAGGCGGGTACTACGTGGAAGTTCTGAAAATAAATTTGAAAGCTACTCACCCACTGCATAAATCTACACAAGCTGGTCCTCAGTTCCTCACCTGGGAAGACCGAGCTGCTATCCTGACCTATTCGCACAGATGTTGCTTGGTGATGACAACCACTCCCTGTCCGGTGTCCCCACTGAGTAGGATTCCCAGTGGCTTGTCACCTTTCTGCCACCCTCCACCCCCCTCACCCTGTAGCAGTCACAGAAGCCACCAGTTTTGCTCCAGCCACCTCAAGTGACCAAGTGACTGGAAGTGCCCAATCTTGTTTTCTGCTTCTCTGACTGTGTTTGCTACAAGACACCCTTCATTTGTTCCCAACCAGGTCCCATGCCCATGGGGCCCTTCAGGGCAAACCCCATGAAGAAATAAAATCCAGCCCTAGGGGCAGCTGGCTAGACCAGAGAAGGGAAACCTGCTTGGGGTCATTAAAGCCCCGGGCTACAGGGGGCAGAGGAGAGTATGTGGAGCTTGCAGTGTATCCCTCCCCACCCCGACCCCAGAGCCCTGCTGACCCTCTCCAGGACTCAAATCCCTACCCCAAATTGTACCTTGAGGGAGTGATGCCTGCCTGGGGAGCAGGTGGTGACATCGCATTGCACCAGGAAAAGTTAAACAGAGCCAGGGCAATCTGGTGAGAGAACAGGGCTACTCAATGCTTGGTTATCTTTAGTCGTTGTACGAAATACAATTTTGGCGAATGAAAAAGGCAGGACCAGCATCCTGGGAATTTGGCCTCCACAACCCCCTAGGACCCATCTTCTGCCGAAATCCGCCAAGGCGCTGGGACAGAAGTAAATGTTTTTGTGAGGCATAGTTGAAGAAAAACCGAAGAGGAGAGGACTTTTGACTGGGCCCCTTCCTTTTTCATCGTGGTCCCATCCTAGCACTAAGACTTCAGTCCTCTGGGCCCTCAAAGCTGCCTAGGAAACGCTGGAGGGGCAGGTAGACACAGTGGGTGTGTACTGGAAGATGTGAGCTGACGTGAGAGAAAACGCGTGCACCGTGAGAGGGTGAAAAAACGCCCCGATGAGGGCCGAGGGGGCGGACGTGCACCTCGGGAGGGCGGCAGTGCTTTAGTACACAGGTGTAAGGGTGAGCCCAGAAGCCCAGGAGCCCATCAAGCGCCCGGCGGAGTCGGGAAAGTCAGGCTGAACCTCAGGGCTCAGGCACCTAAGTGAATGCGCCGGGGCTAGAGGAGGACCAGCCTCTGCATTCCTGCCGCCTGAACCCACCCCAGCGCGGGTTGGTGCTCATTCCTGGAGCCGCTGCCGGCGGCCGGCTGGTGAGCAGAAAGGAAAGGAGGAACTCCCGGTCGCAGCGATCGGGGACCAGGTGACTGAGCCGAGACTGGTCCTGAAAGACCTCGCGTCCAGGTGTCAGGGTCAAGGTTCCGAGCGACCTCGCGGGAGTCTCTTTTGGAAACTCCGCGGGTGCCTGTGCGGCTGGAACTCGGAAAGGGTTTCTCCTGGGTTGCAGGATGGAATCGGAGTGCGGAGAGGCAGATTGGGTGCCCTCGGATGGGGTGTCTTCCACGCCGTTTCCCCACAATCTCGGAGGCAGGGCAGCTCCCTCGCCTGGCAGATGCCCGCCCCAGGCCGCCCTGCAGTGGACAAAGTCTCTGTAACACCGCTGGCGATGGGTCCGAAGAAGGCCTGTCGCCTCGCCAGACCCCAGAGACGTCCCCAGCTGCCCTAGAGAACTCTTTCTTGGAAGGACCCACAAATCGGAGAGGCTGGTACAAAGGCGGACATGAGGCTAAATCAAGAGCTAGCAGCGGCCCAGCCTACCCTGAGCACGAAGCGCGTCCTCCCTCCCTAAGTACCGGGTACCGACCTCATCGCAGGCCGGCTCCGGGAGGGATACAGGGCTCCGCCTGCTCTAGGCGACCTAGGCCTCCAAAGACCACAGTGCCGCAACTCCCACTTTCCCCGGCGAGGGCCGCTTTCCAGGGAGAGTAACTAACGCACTGCTCGGGGTAATGCGAGGTTCTGGGCCCTGAGGTCAGGGGAGCTTGGGACCTTAGGACTGGTCAGCCCGATTCCCTTCGCCCGTTGAGCCGACGGCCTGGCCGTAGGACAGAGGTTGGGACCCAGGACACTTGAGCCGCCCCGCGGGCGACAAAGCCATCTGCAACTCTGTCATTCCCGTAGCCCTTAGGCTCAGAAGACTCCACCACTGCCGATCCAGGGCCCCCAGGCCGACATCCAGGATTCTGTGGTCCCGCGGGGGAGCGCTGTCTGGGCTGCTCCAGCCCGAGAGTCAGATTTAAGCTACTCGAGATCGTCTAAAGAGTAACCGGTCTGTGGGGCAGGAGGGTAAGAGCAGCCGCAGGGCGGACCTTTCAGAGCGGCCAGCCCTCGATTTCCTTCCTCCAGGGCTTGACCAAGAACCCCTGTCTGTCCGCCCAGCAAGGTGCTCTCACTTGCTCAAAAGCTCATTGTCAGCAGGAATTTTCCCAGTAATTTGCCATGGGCCATAAAGACACTGCTCATTGGTGACTTCTGGACCCCCAGAGTAACAGATAGTGACTACCATTTCTTTCTTTTTTGTTAGAAATAGGGTCTTGCTCTATTGCCCAGGCTGAGGTGCAGTGGGTGCAATCATAGCTCACTCAAACTCCTGGGCTCAAATGATCCACCCTGCCTCAGTCTCCCCAGTAGCTAGGACTACTGGCGCGTGACCACGCTTGGCTAATTTTTTTAGTTTTTGTAGAGATGGGGTCTCCTTACATTGCCTACCCTGATCTTGAACTCCTGGGCTCAAACAATCCTCCTGCCGGCCTCCCAAAGTGCTGGGATTATGAGGGTGAGCCACTGCACCTGGACTATAACTACCATTTATTGAACATATACTATGTGCATAGAGCACTTTAAACACCTGGTATCTGTTTAATTCTCACAGACCCCATACAAATAAATTATTATTACCAGTATAAGAAATGAAGGTGCCAGGTTCAGGAACTTGCTGGAGTTACACACTAATTACAGCAGCAGGGCGGGCATTTGAACTCAGTCTCAGACTTTGCAGCCACTTTCTTCCCAGCATGCTGACTGCCTGTGAGTGAGCCCAGTACTTGAGATTGGACCCTCACATGGTCCAGGAGCTCTGGATAGCAGGGAGCTATCACCATGTGGTGACTCACGGGGCGATGGCGGTGGGGGGATCGGACAGCTCTTAGGTGTGGGGAGAGAACACAGGGCTACTCAATCCTCAGTCCTTATAGGAAATACAGTTTTGGCCAATGAAAAAGGCAAGGACCAGCAGCTCCGGGGCCATGTGAAATGTAGACCGAGTGGTGGTAACAGAACTCACAGCCTCAGTGATCAGCTTAAATAGCTTAAATCCTGTGAAAGAGTTTATATCCTCAACAATTGACAAAATTACTGTTTCCTCACTTGCCCTCTACTGTGTAGATGTGACTCACGGTCCAGCAGCCCAGAGGTGGTTTCTACCAGTGCTGGCTATTCCAGAGTAAAGGTAGAACCATGGAACCCCAGAGGCAGCCTGCTGCTGTCTCCCTCTTTGCCCTCCTTCTTCAACCCCTGCCTGGTCTCAGCCACTCAGCTCAGGAAGATGAGGCTGAGGCTGATACAAGGACCCTGAGGGCTGAGACATTAGTCCTTGTGGGATGTCCTCCTCGCCCCACCGTACCCTATTAATCCCACACTGGTGGGTTGGGGGCAAAGCTCACTCTCTGGGGGCCATTATATTAAAGCATCATTCCAGTCACTCTGGTTTACCACTGCAGAGCAAGGAGGCCAGGGAGGGAGGAGGAACCCAGACCCTGCTCTCTAAAGACCAGAACAGAGCTGGCCATCTCTGCTCCCCCAACCTCACACAGGCCCCACTGGAAGCCCTCATCCCCTTCTCCACCTGCAGAGATATTGGTGGTACAAGCTCTCTGATTTCACCAGAGCTAGATGATTCTATCAGTTTTAAAATAAAGTGTATGAAATAGGCTATTGTCCTGTGAGGCAAAGCTTTTGGTGACCCGGGAAAGCCACTATGAACTGATGAAGGAGGTCACCCATTCCAAGTCTAGGGAAGTGAGCTAAACTTAAGGAGATAAACCCAGAAGTGTGAGTACTCCTCCTATTTCCTTCCCAGGGAAGAGCCCTGGCCCTGATGGGGTGGGGAAGGTGGCCAGAGGGAATTAGAAAAGCAGAGAAGGTGAAGCTGAATCGTTTCTAAAAGCAAAGCAATATGAATAGCTCCTAGCATTCTTTATATGGTACTTTGAAGAATTTCAATGGTTTTACAAAATTCTCATTACTTAATATTCAAATTATGTAGGTAGGCAGGAAAGTAATTCTGATCCACGTTTGGCAGATGAGGAACTGAGGCTCAAGATGTTACGTGTGCCTCTCCTGAGGTCCTAGAGCTAATGGAGGCTCTTTCTTCTACACCCTATTGTTGAGGTGACTTGTTAGGTTTTGGGGAAAGAACAGATACCAAACCAGCCCAACAAATAAAGATTGCTCCCCTGGGATTGGGGGAAGGATGTGGAGAGATGGCAGCCACCATGGAGGTCTAGATGATGCCACAGAGACTTAAAGTATCTCAAAATCAGAACAGTCTGCCTCTGAAATAACTAAAAGGAATGCCTCAGGCCATTTCCATACAAGGGAAGCTTGGGGAAGTGGATAGAACTGAGAACCAGAGCTTTGTTCTGTCACTGGACTCGAGACCTGTCAGTTAAAGCTTTCAGCCAATGAGCTTGGAGCCAGAGATTTTCTTAGAAGGCGAAAGTTTTGTAGGTGATGCCCAAAGAGCTATAGGTTTTGTAACTGGAGAAAACAAGAAGGGACTCAAGGCTTTTGTTTAATCTGAAAGCCTAGACCCTGATTAGACCCTGATGTTGGTCTGGAGCCTTAGGTGTAGAAGTCAAGAATCACTTTTTTTTTTTTTTTTTTTTTTAAGGCAGAGTCTCACTCTGTCGCCCAGGCTGGAGTGTAGTGGTGCAATCTCGGCTCACTGCAACCTCCACCACCTCCTGGGTTCAAACAATTCTCCTGCCTCAGGCCCCTGAGTAGCTGGGATTATAGGCATGCACCACCACGCTCAACTAATTTTTATGTTTTTAGTAGAGATGGGATTTCACCATGTTAGTCAGGCTGGTCTCGAACTCCTGACCTCAGGTGATCCGCCCATCTCCACCTCCCAAAGTGCTGGGATTACAGGTGTGAGCCACCGTGCCCAGCTGAGAATCACTCTATAATGTATTTATTATTCCTTAAAGGAGTAGGTAAATCAATTGCCCTGAAAGGCGAATAATATCCAATGGCAATGGGAAGGGAATTAGGGACAAAGAATGAGTGAAGATCAGAGTGATGACAAAGGGTGAAGGAGGTGAGAGTCCAGGATATCTGGAGCCAAGACACAAACTTGGAGTCAGGCAGGTGTTAGCCGGCAGCACCTTCCTCCCTAGAGACCAGGAAGGAGCCAGGGAAGGCACAAACGTGTAGCACCACATCCCCTAGAGACAACTAAGATGTGTTGGGCACCAAACCAGAGACCAGGAAAGACTAAAATCCCACCATACCTAGTAGCACGTCAACAAAATCCTATCTAGAACTCAAAATCTGCCCAACACAGGTCAGCTTCCAACCCAGATGCAGCTGAGGCAAAGAACAGGAAAAGAGACTACATAAGGTGTCACTGTAACAAATAAATTGCAAAACATAAGCTTATTTATCACCCACCCAAAAGTTTAAAGGAGTGCTTCCGGTCAGCAGGTGGCTTCCCACAGGGAGATTCGAGGACCCAGGCTTTTATATCAAATGGTTCCATCCTCACCTATGACCTTAGAATCCTTTGCACTTAGTTACTGGATAAGTAAGGAGTGTGGAGGACAGGCATGGGAGGTGTGAGGTTGGGGCCAGTTTAGAAGTGGTACACTTTACTCTTTTTTTTTTTTTTTTTTTTTTTAAACAAAGAATCAACTTTATTGAACATTCAGGGTCAATGTCTCTTCTTGCTCTTGCCTGTGACCTTGGCTGGTGTGAGGACTGGAGCTGCTGCCTGATGCAGAGTGGAGGAGATCTTGTTAATGTAGCACAGACCAACCACGGAGAAGATGAAGCAGGTGGTGACACAGACTCAGTGGATGAGGCCAGATGCAAAGACAGCCAACAGAAGGAACAGGAGAATCTCAGGGGAGGTCTTTGCTTGGGATCCTTTGCCAAACACAAGAGTCTCCAGAATCTTGAAGGCAGTGAGGGAGAACACGAAGAGACGTGAGCCAAGCAGGCCGTCCTGGATGGTAAGCCACTCGGTGGAGGCCAGCTGATGGCTGCACATCTGCATCCCAGTGAAGAGCGGCAGGGACAGGAGGGAGGAGATCGCCAGTGAGGTGCCTGTACCCACCACCATCATGCCCTGCATGTGGGTCAAATCGTCGCCTCTGGCCAAGAAAAGGGCACTTTTATTCAACTGGCTGGAGCTTAGTCACATGACCAGCCAACTGCAAGGGAAACTGGAAAATGGAGCTACCTGTGTGACCAAGGAAAAACATCCCAGGAAAAGGATTTACTGAGTGTGTATGAAATGTTAGTCAGTTCTCAGTGATTTTAGAACAGAAGCAACTGTGCTCTGTAAATTTCCTTTTTCTATGCATGTGTAGTTATTGGAGTTGCTGTTTTTACTATCATGGTGTTTGCACAGTGTTTGGGGGATTGTATTTTGTTTGTTTTGCTTTGGGGTGGGTTTTTTTTTTTCTTATCTTGCTTTTTCTGTAGTGAAGAATGTACGTAGAGGTACTGCATGAGATCCAATTCCTACAAGTGACCACAAGTCATTTCATTTCCTCATTGTTGCATAGTATAATAATTTGGGCAAGTTGCAGCTGGAAGTAATTTTTTTAGAAAAACCCTAATGAGAGGTCTCAAGCAAAATAGAAGATTCTTTCTCCCACACATTAAAGTCTAGGTAGGCAATCTAGGCTTGGTGCAAAGTCAAGCTCCTCCTACTTAGTTGCTCCACTGTGTATAACCTCAATCTCATGTCCCAAGACGGCACTAGGAAGGACTGAAGAAAAAGGTAAAGTCACATGCAGTGTCTCTTAAGTAAGATTCCTAGAAGCTGCTATAAAACATCCCATTGTCCAGAACCTAGCCACACGATCACACTACACTTACAGGAAGACTGTGAAATATGGGCTTTATCTGGGACAACCATGTATTAATACAACTAAAGTCCAGCAGTTCTATTGCTGAAGAAGGAAAGAACATTGTGTCTGAACTCATTGGGAACTGAACTTGGTTATCTCCAAGGACCTTTACTGATGTTCTGAGTTTCTATAAAACCAATAACACAAACAACAAAAACAATAGCAAATTGTAAATTTTTAAAAGTTGCTTAAAAAAACAGTACTACGGCTGGGCGCGGTGGCTCAAGCCTGTAATCCCAGCACTTTGGGAGGCCAAGACGGGCGGATCACGAGGTCAGGAGATTGAGACCATCCTGGGTAACACGGTGAAACCCTGTCTCTACTAAAAAATACAAAAAACTAGCCGGGCGAGGTGGTGGGCGCCTGTAGTCCCAGCTACTCAGGAGGCTGAGGCAGGAGAATGGCGTAAACCCGGGAGGCGGAGTTTGCAGTGAGCTGAGATCCGGCCACTGCACTCCAGCCTGGGCGACAGGGCGAGGCCTCGTCCAAGAAAAAAAAAAAAAAAAAAAAAAAAAAAACAGCACTACAGCAATTTGTTAACAATAACCCATGGCTAATTTATTTGTAAAGTTTAAAATCACATCAAAAATAATATCTCCAAATATATATAATATAGCTTCAGAATTCTATCCACTGAATTTCCTTAGAGTGAGACAATTGTTAATTATTTTCCCATACATTCATGTGACAATATTTTCTGCAAATGTGGAGAAATATTGGGGGGATCTGTAACCTCTTTCATTGCTAATAAAACAGTAAAGTCTGCAGAAAAATTCCTGTTAACTAGCTGTGCACCCATGGAAAAATCACCCCACTCCTTCATTCATTTATTCAACCTTTCCCTTGTTTTTCTATCCCGTAACTTAATAAATATTTTCTAAGTACTTGTCTGCTCAGTACCAGATATGAGGAAATAAACATCATTTTTCCATCTTCACTGGAAACAACTATAGCCTAGCATATGGCTGACTAACTACATGACCTTTCCCAGCCTCTTTTGCTGTTAAGTGTGGCCCTAGGACCATGTTTTTTCTAAAGAAATGTGAGTGGACACAATGTGAGCCACTTCAAGACCCAGCCCGTAAGATCTCCAACCTGTGCTTCCCCATACTGTTTTTCCCTTTTCATTTCCTTGTTGAATGGCAAAAACCAGAGTCACCTTGGAAGTCATGCTTTGAAAATGGCAGCGCTATCGTTAGCCTGGGTCCCTAAATTACTACATGGAGTAGAGAACTGAGTGACCCCCCTCCCGCAACCTGGCATAGCTGTCCCAGATAAAGGACAAACTGCTTTTGTGTTTGAGCCAACATGTTTTGGGATCTATTTGCTACAGTAATTTAGTCTAATTCAATTCCAAAGTATCACCAACCCCAGTAGGCACCATTCACACTGTGCTTTATCTGCCCCTGGAGCACAACAGCCAAATTAATAAACTAGATAAATGTGATGTGCATTCTAGGCAGAGAGTCTCCAACGTAGATAGCTGACTGGGTCTGTGTCCTCATTTACAAAGTGGAAAGGCATCCTTTGCAACTCTAACATGTGTGATTCTCTGGAATAGATCACAGCAGGCAGCAGACTCTAAAAGAGTAAACTCTTCTGGAGTCAATGCTTTCAATGAGAATGTTCTTTTCCTGAAAGCCAGAGAGGGTAGCAGCCTGTCAAAGAGTCCTAGGAATTCTTTTCTTCATGATCGATGGAAATGGGGGAGTGGGGTAAAGAGGAAGTGGGTATAGGGAGAGATCAACTGAGGCCAACACTTAAGGCTAATGGAAAAGATGAAATTCTGATTTACTCACAGAGCAACCTGCACACATCTCCCATTTTTATCTCATGGAGAGAGCACTAGATGGAAACCAGGAGGTCTGGAATTTTACCTCCATCTTCACCTTCCTGTGCAACCTTAAGCAAGTCAGCAAACTCTGTGACCTTCAGTTCCCTGATAATAATGGGAAAGAGGACTATCATAGCCTCTTATTTCATAGATGTGACAGAGGAAATATGATCACCATGGAAAGCAACCTAAAATCTTTGGAAGAAAGACCTTGAGAATGATCACATGGATAAAAGCATTGGTCCTTTAGAAGTCACATAAGTAGAGCAGTGCTCACACTAACACGCTAAATGCTGGGTTGGAGGATAATTAGTTAAACCTACTGTCTTTGAACTGCTGTGCTGGGATTTTAAAATGAGTTTTTTGGGGAAAATCCTCCAGTTTAATGGTAGTGAAAATGGCAGAAAAAGGAATTCCCAAAGCCCACTCTTCCATAAAGGCAAGTTTTTTAATTAGCAAAAACTGTCAGAATCAACCTTTCTAAAACTCTGGAAACTAGATAAAAGCTTGCAGCAACTCAGGTAGCACTTATTCAAGAAGCCAGCTGAATCTCAGTAAGAACAAACAGCTTTGTGGCCTTTTGACTTACCCCTAGTCCCATCCCATGCTCACCAACTCAGCAGTAGCCTTGAAAATAATAATCCACATCTTCAGAACTAATTCAGGAGGGAGCAGACGGACCTCATTTACAAACTGTCCTTAGCTGATGGTGGTGGCTCCCGGAAGTCCTGTTGAAAAGATTTGATTTTATCTTGTCAGCCTGACTAAAAGTTGCCTTATGCCAAAGTCACTACCAAAGGGCATTTATCAATAACAGTTACAGGCAAATGTTTTAGTCTCTGCTGCCTGAGGCAATGGATAACAGTTGGGCACACAATAGAGTGACCCAAAAGCTTGGGAGGAAAGGCTGAGGAGTAAGATGCCTTGGGAAATAAGAGCTTTGTAAAGATTCAATATATTCTTGGGAATCTAGAAGACCACCCAGAGTTGTGTGCGTGCCCAGATAAGACCTGAGGAGGCTCTAAGCTCTTATCTCTGGTTGACCTTGAGGCTGTGCACAAGCAGAATGTAAAGGCAGTGTTGTTAAATTTCTATCTGAGTGTTGAAGACATGCCCAACATACACACCTAATCCTTCTGCAAAGACTGGGTGTTTTTGTCGTTGCTAGTGTTCCAAGTGTTTAAGGAAATCTCTGTCTAATTAGCTGACTACTAAGCTAATGGAACAGAGACTTCAGTGGCCACATATGACAAAGAATACAGAATTTACTAAATTAGTTTAGAAAAGTCACTGAGCAAACAGCAACAATAGCAAATGCTAGAGAGAGGGTAAAATCTGATTTCCAGAGTTGCCACATAATATTCAAAGTATCCAGTTTTAATAAAAAATTACAAGGCACATAAAGAAATAAGAAAAATTTCCCATACACAGAAAAAATAGAATCAATAGAAACTGACCCTGAAGAAGCCCATACATTGGACTTACTAGATAAGGACTTTGAGATCAGTTCAAAGAACTAAAGGAAACTATGTTTAAAGAACTAAAGGAGGCCAGGGACAGTGGCTCATGCCTATAATCCTAGCACTTTGGAAGCATTGCTTGAACCCAGGAGTTTGAGACCAGTCTGGGCAACATAGTGAGGCTTCAGCTCTATAAAAATAAACAAATGAATAAATAAACTTTTTTTAAAAGAAGAACTACAGGAAAGCATGAGAATGATGTATCACCAAAATAGAAAATAGCAATAAAGAAATAGAAACTATAAAAAGGAACTAAATCGAAATTCTGGAGTTGGCCGGGCGTGCATGCCTGTAATCCCAGCACTTTGGGAGGCCGAGGTGGGTGGACCATCTGAGGTCAGGAGTTCAAGAGCAACCTGGCCAACATGGTGAAACCCCGTCTCTACTAAAAATATAAAAAATTAGCTGGGCATGGTGGTGGGCACCTGTAATCCCAGCTACTCAGGAGGCTGATGGCAGAAGAATTGCTTGAACCCAGGAGGCAGAGGTTGCAGTGAGCCGAGATGGCGCCACCGCACTCTGACCTGGGCAACAAGAGCAAAACTCTGTCAAAAAAAAAAAAAAGAAAGTCTGAAGTTGAAAAATGCAGTAACTGAAAAGTTTTGCTAGAGGAATACAGCAGAAGATTTGATCTGGCAGACAAAGGAATGAGCAAACTTAAAGATAGGTCAGTTGAGATTATGTAGTCTAAGCAACAGAAAGGAAAAAGAAAGAAGAAAAATTAACAGAACCTATGAGATCTGTGCGACATCATCGAGCATACCAGCATAAGCATAATGATAGTCCCAGAAGGAGAGAAGAGAAAGAAAGGGAAAGAAGGAAAAGAACATTTGATGAAATAATGAACAAAAACTTCCCAAATTTGAAGAAAAGCATAAATGTACATATCCAAGAAACTCAATAAATTCCAAGCAGGAAAACCTCAAAGAGATCCATGATGATACATATTATAATCAAAGTGTTGCAAGATAAAGAGAGAATCTTGAAAACATCAACAAAGAAGCAACTCATCATGTACAAGGGACCCTCAATAAGATTAACAGCTGATTTCTGATCAGAAACCATGGAAGCCAACAGACAGTAGGATGACATATTCAAAGTGCTAAAAGAAAGAAAAATAAACACTTCTCAACTGAGATTCTACATCTAACAAAACCATCCTTCAGAAATGAAGGAGAAATTAGACATTCCCAGGTAAAGTGAGTTTGCTATCTGACAGTATTCTCAAGTGCTACCAAATGAGCCTCTAGTTTACACTGAATACTATTTTACAAAACCATGACTCTCTTACCAGGATGGGTAAAGGCCATGGGCCTCAGTTCGGTCATTTTCCTGAACTGCCAATTAGTAGTCACTAATCTTCACCTCCACCATTAGAGATGCCACTTTTGCCCCCACTCACCCCAAATAAAAACAAACCCAGGGCTAGATTCAGAGGGACTGGCCTCTATACTCCTTTCCCAGATGTCCTAAAGGGCCATAAAAGGGCCCTGGAAAAACAAACAAACAAACAAACAAACATATAATCCACCTCTCAATTTTTCAGTTGAGAAAGCTAAGGTTCAGAGAGATGAAGTGACTTTCCTGAACCCACCCAGGTGGCTGGTTGTCCTGGCTCCACAGGCATTGTAGACCTCTCCTTCCTCCACCCTCTGTAATCATTTTTTAAATCAAGCTCACATCTACATAGAAGAGATAGTTTAGTCAGACATCTATGAAATGTCAGAAGAAAGAAAAAAGGAGATGGAGAGAAGAGAACATGAAGACAGAGAAGGAAAAAACAGAATGATGAGAAATGAAGAGACTAGGACAAAAAAAGGAAAGGAGAAAAGAAAAGGCTTACAGGAAAAAGAAGACAGAAGATGAATCAAAAGGAATATAAGGTAGGAAGGAAAGGAAGATATAGGAGGAGTCAAAGTGAGGAGTCAGGAAGCCCAGGGATACCTGGATTTATCCATAATCAACTCACAGTTTTCCTAAATTTAAGATGCCACATTCCCATACCTCAGAGAAGTTGCAAAGAAATGTCACCTTCTTTTGCACCATGAAATATAGAGGTCAACATAAGAGGTAGAATCTCTTGGTGGCATAGGGCCTTGGCTCACAGAACCCTGGCCACATCCGTCTATACTTTCTTTTGCTGATTAACACTATCATGGTAGCTCCAAGGGCCAATTCAGGGCTTGACACTGGCCCAGCAATAAACTCTATGTTTGTTTTGGTTTTTGGTTTTGTTTCTGTTTTTTTGAGACAGAGTCTTGCCTGGGCTGGAGCACAGTGGCACCAGCACAGATCACTGCAGCCTCCACCTCCAGGGCTCAAGTGATCCTGCCATCACAGCCTTCTAAGTAACCAGGACTACAGGCACACATCACCATGCCCAGCTAATTTTTTGTATGTTTTTGTAGAGATGGAAGTTTTGCCATGTTCCCCAGACTGGTTTCAAACTCAAGGCAATCCACCTGCCTTGGCCTCCCAAAGTGCTGGGATTACAGACGTTGAGTCACCATGCCCAGCCTTACCCTTGTTCTTATAACACAGCTAAAATTTTGCCAGAACTTCAAAAATGGTTCCTTGCAATATTCCCTGCTACCTTCTTGGTTCTGTGCCCACCTGGCTTCACCCTCCAATCTAGAGCCCCACAGCTGCCTCAGGCCACTACCCTGGTTTTGTTGCTCATCTGGACTTCTTCTCTTTCCTCTTGACAGTCCTTTGATTTGGGTAGAACCCAGAAATAAGATACCCTGGTAGGGTCATTTATACCAGATACCATTCCTTGACTTCTATCTCTTCCAAACAGCACACAGATTTTCCTTTTACTACCCATCTCTCCCCCTTGCATAGCGGCCACACAGGTTTGGCTGGTACTGACCCCAGCCCCAGCTTCAGGGGAGGATCCCGATTGTCTTAATACCAGCAATATAACTCCACCCCTCTTGCCACAGTAATTGCTTAAAAGGATGGTCATGTAACCCAGGCCTAGATCAGCATAGCAGTCTGCACGCAGTCATTATTGGCTTAGGTTTGTTAAATCACAGAGAAGTGCAGAACTTCTGGACCTAAGTCCATTAAAGGAAGAGAAGATTGCTTTCTCTCTCTGTTTTGACTGAGTGATATGAGGTTTGTGATCTGGAACTGCTGCAGTCATTTTGCTACCAAGAGGGAAGATAGTCTGAGGGCAGGGCCACCACACTGAGGAGGACTGACTTTTGAGAATTCTGGAGAAAGTAAGCCAGAGCCTTGATCCAGTTACACTTGAAGGTTGCCCTACCTCTAGATATTGCATGCATGTGAACCAAAAACATTTTCCAATCATTGGATATTCTGTTTCTTGGGACCAAAAGCATCCTACTGACACTACATTCCACTGGCATCAATCCTGTCAGAAATCACAGACCCTTATCCCATATTTCCTTTCATCAATGAAAGGGGTTTAATTTACCCAGGCTGACCTTCTGCAGAGTGCTGGGGGTGATGCTTCAAACAAATACCAACGGCAAACAGGGAATTTTATCCTAGAACAAGATCACTTGAATTCTTAGCTCTATGCCTGCCAGCTAGTTTCCCAAGCCTGGAGCCCTCCTAGGCAATGCTTCTGCCCCCATGCCCATTATTTATAAATATCCTACCCACTTCTGGAATGTGCTATAGTCAGATACCATATGATGTGTAATGAGGGCATTGCTTACAAATGAGGAGTTGGAAAATCCACATGTGGGATATTTAGTTTCTCAGTAATTGAGCAGGGATAATTACTTTATCTCCAAATCAGGAAAACAGAAGGAGATCTTTGATGAGAGAGAAAAAAAAAGTGACAAAGGCTGGGCACAGTAGTTAATGCCTATAATCCCAGCATTTTGGGAGGCCGAGGCGAGCAGATCACTTGAGGTCAGGAGTTCGAGACCAGCCTGGCCAACATGGTGAAACCCCATCTCTACTAAAAATACAAAAATCAGCTGGCATGGTGGCGGGCACCTGTAATCCCAGCTACTCGTCAGGCTGAGGCAGGAGAATTGCTTGAACCCAGGAGGTGGAGGTTGCAGTGAGCCAAGATCATGCCATTGGACTCCAGCCTGGGTGACAAGAGTGAAACTCCATTTCAAAAAAAAAACAAAAAAGAAAAGAAAAAAGTGATAGAGGCTCAGTTATCATAGTGTTCTCTAAGAAGCAATCAGTATTAGCAACATAGCAGTCTGTTTTGCTGCTGTGTTCTATGAAGCTGACCTGGGAAGGGCTGTCTTCCTGCATTTCCTATGCCAGAGTGATGATTGACAGCTGGAGCTAGAGGCTAAGAGGAGGAAGAATTAAGACTTTGAGAGAAAAAGCAGGGTGTAAAAAGATGGGGGGGGAGTGGTAATGAGGAGGGAAGAAAATAAAAGATCAGAAAGAAGAAACTTCTTGATGCTCCTCTAAGGTGAATCCAGTATAGACCCATTAGGTGACCCAAGGTGATAGGGTTTGGATCTGTGGCTCTGCCCAAATCTCATGTCAGATTGTAATCCCCAGTGTTGGAGGTGGGGCCTGGTGGGAGGTGCTTGGATCATGGGGGTGGATTTCTCATGAATGGTTTAACACCATTTCCTTGGTGCTGTTTTCATGATACTGAATGAGTGAGTTCTCATGAGATCTTCTTGTTTAAAAGTGTGTAGAACCCCCACCCCTCACTCCTGCTCCTGCCATGTGAAACACCTTACTCCCCTTTTGCCTTCTGTCATGATTAGAAACTTCCTGGGACCTCTCCAGAAGTAGAAGCCACTATGCTTCCTGTGCAACCTGCAGAACCGTGAGCCAATGAAACCTATTTTCTTTATACATTACCCAGTCTCAGGTATTTCCTTATAGCAGTGCAAAAATGGATTAATACACAAGGGGGAAAAGCAATAATTTTCATATTTCTTAGTACTTTGTGTATGTGCTTGATAGGCTATTAGTATGACTTTCTTTCTGGCAATGAACTGCACCTTCCCACCTCATAGACTGCTGTTAGTCCCCTTTATTTAGTCTCCACTTCTTTCCTAATAATAAAACTTACAATTTGTAGCTGGGTACAAGCTGCTCAAAATAAAACTGCATTGTCTAGCCTCCCTTGCAGCTAGATGTACCATATAACTAAGTTTCAGCTAATAAATATAATTGGGAGTGTTGTATGCAAATTTCTAGAAGTGTTCTTCAAGGAAGGAGATTCCTTTCTTCTCCATTCCTCTGTCCTGATGATAGGAATACAGATATGATGACTGGAGCTTGCACAAACACCTTGGACCATGAGGCAGCATGCTAAAGTTGGTGGAGCAGCCAGACAGAAGGAGCCTGAAACTTACATGGTTTTGAGTAGCTATCTAGCCCTACACTTCTGACTCCAGACTTCATTTAAGTAAAAGAGATAAACTCTGATCTTATTTTAGTTACCAATTTCTTGGGTTTTCTGGCACATGTGCTTGCATCTAATTCTAACTTCAAAACTACTTTTCCATATTCAAAAAGCATAATCTTTATTCCTGGAACCCTACAGTCCTTTTATGTGTGTAATTTGCATTCATTCTCTTAATATTTCCTTGGAGTATAGTATTAAGTCTGACCATTCTTATTTCAAAAAAGGACAGAAAAATTATATGACTCAGTTGAACGTACAGCCTAAGGCAATGAATGAGCTTAGCCAAGAGGGTGCAGTGCCTCGTTTCCCAGTGCATACTGTTCCCACCAGAGGGTATTATGGAAAGGTAAGTTCCAGCAGTACAGCTAGGCACTGGATGCAGGAAGTGTTAAGCCACATAGATCCCTAGATGAATCTGTGTGAACTCAGGAGGCTTCCAGAGATGTTCTCACTTTTAGTTCAGATTTTTATCAGGCTGGCTCTCTCAGGAAGAGCCAAGAAACAGAAGAGGTATGTTTAAAACCCATGGCTGTTTTTTTTTCATAGCTAAGGAGGTGATAAGCTATTGAAAAACAGAGAGAGTTTAATTTCTCCACTTCCCAGCCTATGAATCAGTACCAGAAATATTTTTACCTAATTTTTATAAATAATCTGGAAGAATATGATGAAATCTCCAGATTTTCAGATGACGCTATGCTCTTGAGGCGGTGAAGGACCAAAACGATGTAAACGAATTCAGGAAGATCTCACAAAGGTTCATGAGCAAAAGACCGGTAAACTGAGGTATGCAATGGCCAGACTGGAGATGGATAATAACTCACCTAAATGTGTGAGTTGGGAATTAAAGGTGAAGGCACAGAGATTATTCTTAGCTATTCTCCAAAGACGTTAACTAATGAACTGGTGTAGTCAAGAAGTCCAATGCAATTCAATTGCACAACATTAATCAAGAGTCTATGATGTGCCAGGCATCATACTCAGTGCCAGTTTGCAAATATGTGCATAACATGGGGTCTGCCATCATGGGGTGCATAGCCTATTTCCAAATATCAACAGGAAGGGGTTTGGAAATACTCTTCTTCCCTGTTCTCTGAAACACTGTGTGCAAAATGGATCACTATGCTCAAAGGAAACCATAACAGAGCTGGAGAAGGTCCAAATAAGAGGAAGAACAAGAAGGCAAGTGTCTGCCACCATGCACTTATTACATATGTCACCTCCTCTGTGAAGTCCTCCACGATTGATTCCCCCAGGTGGAATTGACTTACTTTTTTTTTTTTTTTTTTCTGAGATGGAGTCTTGCTCTGTCGCCCAGGCTGGAGTGCAGTCGTACAGTCTTGGCTCACTGCAAGCTCCGTCTCCCGGGTTCACACCATACTCCTGTCTCAGCCTCCCAAGTAGCTGGGACTACAGGCGCCCACCACTGCACCCAGCTAATTTTTTGTATTTTTAGTAGAGACGGGGTTTCGTCATGTTAGCCAGGGTGGTCTCGATCTCCTGACATTGTGATCCACCCGCCTCGGCCTCCCAAAGTGCTGGGATTACAGGTGTGAGCCACCACGCCCAGCCCGAATTGACTTACTTTTACTTGAGTGTTTCACAATACTTTGTGAACAATTCTATCATGACACTTTATTTCAAGTAATTTTATTATTTTATTATTATTATTATTATTATTATTATTTAGATGGAGTCTACTATATCACCCAAGCTGGAGTACAGTGGTGTGGTCTCGGCTCACTGAAGCCTCTGCCTGCTGGGTTCCAGCGATTCTCCTGCCTCAGTCTCCAGGGTAGCTGGGATTACAGGTGTGTGCCACCACATCTGGCTAATTTTTGTATTTTTAGTAGAAACGGGGTTTCACCATGTTGGACAGGCTGGTCTCGAACTCCTGACATCGGGTGATCCACCCGCCTTGGCCTCCCAAAGTGCTGGGATTACAGGTGCAAGCCACCACATCCAGCTGTAATTTTAAAAAAACATATCTTCCAAAATACATGAAGGCAAAGACCTTACTTATTTTTGTATATTTAATATTTAGTGTATTACATACATTCGTATAGTACATGCTTAATAAATATTTGCTAAATTAATGGAAAGATGGAAATAGATTCCATTGGTCTCCAAAGTTTTTGTTCATATGCTGAATCAGAAAGAATATTTGAGCATGACCCATATGTGTATTTTAAATATATAGTATATGATATTATGTACATTATAAACCACATAAAAATTATTAAAATTGAATAAGGTATAAAATTAGCTCTAACATTTTAATATCTTATTTTTAACAGCAATACCAATAGTAGATATAAATTTAACAGCAATACAATAGTAGATGCAAATTCATATTTGAAATAACTTCCATAATTTTGATTATTTTTTTGGTGTGGCCTTGTCTGATCTGATCAGGGTATTATTGTTTTCATCTCATAACGTGATAGATGAAGTGTCCAAGTCAGGAGCTGAAATGCCTACTCTGTCATTTTTTTCCCCATCGTTTGCTTGTATTAATTGTCTAGTTTTTCAGTCTAAAGATTGTTTACAAAAATCCTTGAAAGTTTCTTAACCATTTGGGGATGGGTAATTTTACTAAAGCTAGATCCCATTGTCTTGGCACCCATAATCTCAAGCATTTCTGTAACATGAGGCACACAAATGGCTCAAGTCCCCACTTGCAATCCT
Organism: Mandrillus leucophaeus; assembly: GCF_000951045.1. Taxonomy (NCBI): domain Eukaryota; kingdom Metazoa; phylum Chordata; class Mammalia; order Primates; family Cercopithecidae; genus Mandrillus; species Mandrillus leucophaeus. The sequence continues at coordinate 4,737,124 of NW_012101921.1, read as the reverse complement.
GTTGGGGACACCCCCTCTTCCCTTGGCATAGCTTGTATATAGCTGGTAACAAATACCCACCTGAAACACAGCCTGAAGGTGGGTGCCAGTGTCAAATCTTATATATAACATTAGTAAAGGCTCACTTTACATTCTATAGGTAAAATTAAAATATGAATGAAAGTTCTGTTATTTTTGTGTCTCGCCCCAAAGCATCATTTTGTGGACTGAGTCATCGACCTTAGGTATCTAGAGAGGCTCCCTTGAACCTTGACAAAAAGGTTTTGAATAGAGAAGAAAGACTAGATTTAGAAAGTGTACAGCTAGAGGCTGATACAGAAAAGCTAACTTCAATTAAATAACATGGTTTCAAAGCATGGCGGCAAAAGTTCTTATACTTGTCCCATCAAGAGGTAGAATTTATCTCCCTTCTCTTCCAACCTGGGCAGGCCTCTGACAATTAGGATGTGGTGGAAGTGGTTTTATGTAACTTCCAAGGCTAGGTCATAAAAGGATATGCAGGTTCCACCTCATTTACTAGAACCCTCACTCGCTCACACGGGGAGTTCTGAGCCTCCCTGAGAGAAGCCCAACTGCCCTGAGGCTCATGATGTGCTCTAGTTGATAGTTCCAGCCCAGCCCAACCTTCCAGCCCTCCCTGCCAAGGCACCAGGTGTGCAAGAGACACTGTCTTGGACCGTCCAGACCAGCTCATTGGCCAACTAAATGCCCCACGGAACAGAAGAATCATCCGGGCGAGTGCTCTCTGAATTCCTCATGCACAAAATCATGAGCTATAAGAACAGGGTTGTTGTTTAGGTTTGGGTTTTGGTTTTTTGGGTTTTTTGGTTGTGATCGTTTTCGTTATGAGGCAGGGTCTCGCTCCGTTGCCCAAGCTAGAGTGCAGTGGCGCAATCACGGCTCACTGAAGCTTCAATCTCCTGGATTCAAGCCTCCTACCTCGGCCTTCCAAGTAACTACAGGTGTGTGCCACCACACCTGGCTATTTTATTTATTTATTTATTTATTTTGAGACGGAGCCTCCCTCAGTCACCCAGGCTGGAGTGCAGTGGCGCGATCTCGGCTCACTGCAAGCTCCGCCTCCCGGGTTCACGCCATTCTCCTGCCTCAGCCTCCCAAGCAGCTGGGACTACAGGCACCCGCCACCACGCCCGGCTAATTTTTTTGTATTTTTAGTAGAGATGGGGTTTCACCGTGTTGGCTAGGATGGTCTCAGTCTCCTGATGTCAGGTGATCTGCCCATCTCGGCCTTCCAAAATGCTGGGATTACAGGCTTGAGCCACCACGCCCAGCCACTATTTTTTTTTTACTTTTTGTAGAGATAGGGTCTCACCATGTTGGCCAGGCTGGTCTCAAACTCCTGGACTCAAGCAACCCTCCCACCTCAGCCTTCCAAAGTGCTGGGATTACAGGTGTGAGCCACTACGCCCAGCCTGTTGTTTTAAATCACTAAGTTTTGGGGTAAGTTGTTATGCAGCAGAAGATTACTAGACAATAAGGAAAGTGTTTCTCAAAACCCGAGGTCTCAAACAGTGGGACACACCACCTTGGGAGGGAGTAATCGTGGCCATTGTGTCAGTATTCAGTAAGAACTGGATGGGCCGGGTGCCGTGGCTCATGCCTGGAATCCCAGCACTTTGGGAGGCTGAGGCAGGCAGATCACCTGAGGTCAGGAGTTTGAGACCAGCCTGGCCAACATGGTGAAACCTCGTCTCTCCTAAAAATACAAAAATTAGCCGGGGGTGGTGACGCATGCCTGTAATCCCAGCTACTCAGGAGGCTGAGGCAGGAGAATCACTTGAACCCAGAAGGTGGAGGCTGCAGTGAGCCAAGATGGTACCACTGTACTCCAGCCTGGGTGACAGAGTGAGACTCTGTCTCAAAAAAAAAAAAAAAAAAAAGAAGTGGAGAAACAGTTACCAAGGGTGGTGGGGAGGTAGCTGTGTTGCACAGAGTGCCGACCTTGAAGTCAGATGGCACTAGTAAATCTTGCTACTTAGTAGCTAGGAGTCCTTGAGTGAGTCACCTCACCAGTGTTCCTCACAGGGTTGCAGTGAGCATTAAAGAGATATCAACATCATCTGCAAACTGGAAGGGACCCTGCTGCTATCAAGTTGTCAAATTGCAGGAAGGATTCCTGCATTGGGTGAGTAATTGAATTAGGTAAGTGAACTCTGAGATTCTATAAATACAGGATCAGTCCTAATTCATGTAGTAAGGTGTAAACGTGTAAAAATATATGCTCTCGGTCTGGCGCAATGGCCCATGCCTGCAATCCTGGCACTTTGGGAGGCCAAGGCCGGCAGATTACTTGAGGTCAGGAGTTCAAGACCAGCCTGGCCAACATGGTCAAACTCTGTCTCTACTAAAAATACAAAAATCAGATGGGTATGGTGGCCTGTACCTGTAATCCCAGGTACTCGGAAGGCTGAGGCAGGAGAATCGCTTGAACCCGGGAGGTGGAGGTTGCAGTGAGCTGAGATGGCGCCACTGCACTCCAGCCTGGGCGACTGAGCGAGACTCTGTCTCCAAAATATATATATATATATGTGTGTGTGTGTGTGTGTGCGCGCGCGCGCGCGCCCTCCAACCGTGTGGGTCCAGATTCCATCTTTCCAAAGACTGTTCAGAGTGAAATCCAGATGAGCATCTGCCTTTCGGCTTTACCTAACCCCTGAGAGATGAGAGGGTTGGCCAGGCAAGCTACCTTATGATGAGGCTGACAAAGTAAGCAAATCATAGACGCTGCAGATCCTGATGGCAGACCTCTGAGAGGAGGCTGAGGGTCTGGGGATAGTCCTAGAGTGTGGGAGTGGTGGAGAGCATCATTTACGACTTGCCCAAACTCTTCCGCAGTGTCCCAGGTCTGGAAGCACCGTCAGTATTTCTGACATGTTTATGAAGGATTGTTCACGATGCTCAGATAAAGAATCAGAAATATCGAGGGTTTGGGGAGGAAAGTGGCATGGAGAAGGTCAGTTGGAGAAAAGATGATGTGGGTTTCTATGAGATATTAAAGCCCTAAATATAAAGGAGAGGATTCCCAGACAGCTGCCTCATATGCCTGCTTGCAAACTCAGCTTCCATCGCAAGCCACGGAGACGCGGAAGGTAAAGTTATGGCGCCACCTGCTGGATAAATGTAGGCTCGGATTCCCTCCACTTGGAGATTCCGTTCCTCCCTAACACTCAGCCCTAAAGCTCAAGCGTCCAGAGACCCCCAAACCCTCAAGGGTGCCATGTACCAACCAGGTGGAAAACTACTGTCCTGCTTACCAATATGATTTCAGTTTTTCAAAGCTTGTGCTTTGGGGTCTGAGAAATGCAATGTTACAAGCCTAGCCGTCTTTCCCAAAGGAGACTGGGATAGAATAAACACGCTCCAAGCCCCTTAAAAAGGTAGGACCAGAGGAGGTTCACCTATTCGTAAATAATCAGCCCCCCTTGTCAGCCCACCACAGTGAGGGTCCTCGTCCCAGACCAGGGACAGATGCTGCCGAGGTTCCGGGAAGAGTCATGGGTCCATGAGAGATGAACGCCTTTCCTGGCACATGAGTCATCAGAGATCCAAAGCCAGTACAGGCACTGATGAATGTGCAAGCGCTCCACTCTGTGTAGACCGGGTCTGAAGGGCTCCATAATGACCCAATCATGGCAGCAGATGCCCTGAAACTGGCTCCCTCCTGTAGGGATCATTAGAAAGCTATTAAGGGTGTCTAATTATTTCCTGGTGCTTATAAAGATGCCAATAAGCCAGGCAAGTTTTCTCACTTTTATGGAGATAATTAGAAGGCCAATTATTTTTTATGTCCATAAAAGAGTGAAACTTTAACCGCTGTCCCAGCAGCTGTATTTTATACCACCCTTATGACAGAAGCTGCTTTGTAGCACTTCATTACGCATTAACAAGGATCTCGGGTTTTTAAACTCCAAACCACAGTCTACCCCAGATTCAGAGTTAGTCTGAAGGAAGTGCAGCAGGAAAATAGGCAATAGATCATTCTCCAGGCGCTTTGGGGGAAGGGGTCATCTTGGCCATGCATTCTGCTTCAGAGGTTGTATCCTACCCAACTCTAAGACAGTGGTTCTCAAACTTGAGCCCATAGCAGACTCACCTGGAGGCTTATTCAAGCACAGATTGCTGGGCCCCATGCCAGAGTTTCTGATTCAGTAAATCTGCTGGGGTGGGGGGCAAGAAGTTACATTTCTGATAGTTTCCCAGATAATGCTACTATTGCTGGTGCTGGAACCACACTGCGAGAAACACTGTTCTAAAACAAATGATTTTAACTTGGACTCCACAGACACCCTCTTCCCTTCACCAAGGAGATTAATAGGTAGAATTCAAAGGGGTCCATGACTTTGGTTAGGAAAAGGCTTACATCTTTGTCTTCACTAACTTCCAACTGAAATTTAGCTTTATAAAAAATGATGAATGTAGGTAACAGACCACAGTAGTATTAGCAGTGATAACAGATATTTTCCAATCCCATTACGTAGTGGCAGTTTCCTGCAAATATCATCTATGCTCATCCGTGTTTTAAAACTCCAGTGGTTACTAGTCCTGCCAGTAGATTTTATTCTTTAATCCATTAACGGAGAAGCACATATTACTATATCACTGCTTTAAAAATATTGTGATAACTGTATTTCAAAATGATTGGTTTCCTTTGATGTCCTATGTATTATCTTTTGTGCATTTGAAAGTGTTATTCAGACTGCCTGGGGAGGAGGGGGGAAGGGAAGTGGGACTCATGGCACACAAAAAAGTGTAAAAATCTTGCTCTAAAGGTATTAAATTAATCCTCAAGAAAAACTCAGAACTTCCTTCAAGGAAAAGTTTAAAAGAAGTGATAATGCTTGGATAAGTGAGGAGAGGATGGACAGGGAGATAGCCTAGAGGCAGGGGGATGGATGACTTGGCCAGATTGTTTTACCTCAGTGATGAATGGAGAGCAAGAAAGGTCCACTTGGTCTTCCCTGTGCTCTTCACAAGAGGTTAGGTCAGGCCTCTTAAAACACCACCCCTTGGCCAGGGGCGGGGGCTCATGCCTGTAATCCCAGCACTTTGAGAGGCCGAGGTGGCGGGGGGGGGGTGGATCACCTGAGGTCAAGCGTTCGAGACCAGCCTGACTAACATGGTGAAGCCCCGTCTCTACTAAAAATACAAAAATTAGGGCAGGGTGTGGTGGCTCATGACTATAAACCCAGCACTTTGGGAGGCTAAGGTGGGTGGATCGTCTGAGGTCAGGAGTTCAAGACCAGCCTGGCCAACATAGTGAAACCCCATCTCTACTAAAAATACCAAAAAAAATAGCTGGGCGTAGTGGCGGGCACCTGTAATCCCAGCTACTCCGGAGGGAGGCTGAGGCAGGAGAATCACTTGAACCCAGGAGGCAGAGGTTGCCGTGAGCTGAGATCACACCATTGCACTCCAGCCTGGACCAGAGTGAGACTCCGTCTCAAGAGAAAACAAACAAACACACACCACCCCTCAATTCTCAATTTGGTGTGACCAGTGGCAATAGCAACTATAGCATCAATATTTTAAATATGAACTTCTATCAGGAGCCATATGGTTATTAAGGACTTAGGTGTATCATACATTTTCTCTGGGACATCTGATTTTGTTTGTTTGTTTTCTGTGAAGCAGGTCATCACTCTGTCACCTGGGCTGGAGTGCAGTGGTGCTATCACAGTTCACTGCAGCCTTGACCTCCTGGGCTCAAGCGATCCTCCCACCTCAGCCCCCAGAGTAACTAGGACCTCAGGTGCATGCCACCATACCAGGCTAATTTCTGTATTTTTTGTAAAGATGGGGTTTCGCTATGTTGCCCAGGCTGATACCAAAGCCCTGGGCTCAAGTGATCCACTTGCCGCAGCCTCCCACAGTACTGGGATTACAGGCATGAGCCACTGCGCCTGGCCTGACAGTGGTCATGATTTTATGAAGTGCAGAGATAGAAAGGCTATCCACTCAGTAATTCAGAGATGAACCTGATCTCTTAACTCCAAATCCTGCACTTTCCAGCCAGTTGAAGGAATGGGCGTGTGTGTGTGTGTGTGTGTGTGTGTGTGTGTGTGTGTGTCTGGTGGAGAGAGTTGGGAGAGATGGCCCCCGTCATGAAGTCCTTCTTTACCCCTTCAGGCAAACAAGCCCTGTCCCTGTGGTCCCTAGACACAACCCCAAAGTTCTCTTTTATGTGAACAAAGGAAAGAGCCTGGGATCTGCAGTCAGAGAATTGAGTTCCACTGCTGATTCTCCTATTGTGATTCCAGGTGATTTACTCAACCTCCCCAACCTTAGTCTCTACCTCTGTAAAATGAGTTTACCATCCCCCTGGCATCGCTGTGGTGCTCAGTGGGTACTTAGTAAATGCCAGTGGCCATCACTCTTACACCTTCCCCTGCTCCAGTGGCCCCATACCAGCACCGTCTCTCTACTTCCCTGTCAATGCCTGTCATTTTGGCCTGGCCACACTTCTCTTCCCTCCTTTTCCAACTCACCCCAATCTTGCTTACACCTAAATCTCCTAACTCTCCCAGAACTGGGCATCTCAGTATAGCTCACTCGGTATCTCCAGCTATGCAAAAGAGGGCCTGATTATGTCTCCTTTAAAGATTGCTGCTGGTTGTTGCCTGAACAGAGGAGTGGGTGCCTAGTCAGAAGAGAGAGATGGTTTCTTCCAGCAAGGCTTCCCTAGAACAGTTCAAATCTTTCTAGCATATTTCTTAGCCACAAAAAGTCTGGGACTTGTTTTGACTTTGTCCTTCCACTCTCCTGTGTGTGTTGAGACAAGTCCCCTAAACCTGTGGCTTTGAGTGCAACCCCCATACTTCTGCATCTTCCCCCTTTTCAACCCACCCACCCTTTGTGGATGGCACCAGAGAAGCACACTGACACTTTGTTTAAGAAGTGGGAGGAACTGGCAGTGTCAACACCTCAATGTCTTGCATTCAAATGTGTTAATCCTTTTATTTGCTCTGCATCCTTAGGCAAGTTGCCTAACCTTTCTGGGCTTAGGATCAACATATCCTGGTGGAGGGAGGGAATGGTTGCTTCATTTTCCTGAGTGTCTAGAAAGAGCAAGAGCAGATTCAGTTTAAGCACCGCAAAGAGGGGTCGTTAAAGTTTAGAGAGAATGATAGCTATGTCACTAGATCCAAGATTCACAGTGTTTCCCCACATCCTGTTTCCTATCCAGCCATCCTTGATACCTGCCTTATAAAAGAAACAGAAAGCGTAACCCTTAGGCATTCTGTACAGGGAAAATAGGCTTAAAAACAAAAATGACAGCATATGTGACAAGCACTACCCTGGCCTTATGGAAAAGCACTCCAGGTGCAGGTGAGTGAGTGACTGACTCCTCCTGGAGTGGGGTAGCTGGGCCCAGATGTTATTTGCACACTAGCTGAGCACAGTGGGCTGAGGGAAGGGAAGGATATGGAGGGGACGCCATGCATTAGGGGATAGTGTGCCATTCACCAAACTGGGGCATTCAGGAGGAGAAGCATGTTTGCCTTTTTTTTTTTTTTTTTTTTTTGAGATGGAGTGTCACTCTGTCGCCCAGGCTGGAGTTCAGCAGCACAGTCTCAGCTCACTGCAACCTCCACCTCCTGGGTTTAAGCAATTCTCCTGCCTCAGCCTCCCATGTGGCTGGGACTACAGGTATGTGCCGCCACACCTGGCTAATTAGTTTTGTATTTTTAGCAGAGATGGGGTTTTGCCATGTTGGCCAGGCTGATCTCGAACTCCTGACCTCAGGAGATCTGCCTGCCTCGGCCTCCCAAAGTGCTAGGATTACAGGCGTGAGCCACCGCACCTGGCCTCCAATGCATTCTTGAGGGAAGTATGTGCCCAAAGGACAAGCAAGAATAATAACCATAATCTTTGTAATAATGATGATGATAACTACAATAGTAACCTACATTGACTGGGAACTTACTAAGTGCCAGGCACTTTCTTGGTGTTTTGATTTGTTGTTTAATCTTCATAACAAACCCATAAGGTGGATATTGTTGCCTTCATTTTACAGACAGGAAAACTGAAGTATCAAGGGAATGTGTAACAAGCTCATTATCACACACCACTATGTGCCCAAATCCTGACATGGTGCCCTGGCGGGCCAGGTGGGCCAGACTCCGTTTACTCCCAGCTAATGACCACAGCCTTATAAGCCACCATGGGCCAAACGGTCACTATGCCTGTCCTTCCCAAATTGGCTGTGATCTTCAGCAGCTCCAGCAGTGAGAAACAGGTCATCTAGTAAGAAAGAATCAAGGTCCACAGCTGAGCAGGCCCAGGTTGCAGGCCCACATCCGCCTCACCTGGCCAAGGGTGTGTGAGCCGCTAACAAGCACCGAGGCTGAGGAGGCAGCCGAGGGAGCAGGAGGCAGCCTCTCCCTCATCAGAACTGGCCTGGCTCCTCCCACCCCAATTTCGCTTATTTAGATCCCTCTTCCTACTTGATTAGGGAGTTTCATGTCTAGGCCAGGATCCTGACCCACTACTGAAGGGGGATGGGGAAAGGGTGAAGAGGTGGGAACAGAGAAGACCCTCAACATCCCCCTGCCCCCGGCTACTGCTCTTTCTCCTGTTAACTCACCGGGTTCAATAGGCAAGCCTGGGAGCCTGACATCACCCCCACTTCCACCTCCCACCTCCAGGGAGGAGTCTTGCTGTGCGTGTGTGTGCGTGCGTGTGTGTGTGTAGGGGTTGGGGAGGTCTCCACCACACCTTACCTCTGACTTTCCCTGAGCTCTGGCCCCAGATCAGTTCACAGATACGCTGGACACAGGGCTGAAAGTTAGGCAGCAACCAGGACAGCTGGATCCGGAATCCGGGAGAGGCCAGGCTGAGGCGCTTTCTGCCTCCAGGGCCTGAGAGGCGGGGCTCAGCCAGGGCTGGGGACTGCGTAGATCCACAGCAGCCAGGGTCTTGCCCACAGCCCAGCAGCTCCTCTGAAGCACTGGAATCCCTCTCACCTGCTCCCAGCTCAGGAAGTCCCTTAGGTAACTGAATATAAAGACCATCTTCTCCCTCTGCTTTTACCTCCCAGTTTGAGCAAATACGAAGCTGTTGCTGCTGCTATTAGAAAAGTGATTTTTGTAGCGACTCTTGTTTACACAAAACTTTTGTCAAGCGTCCTAGAACCTTAACTTCTTTCAGCCTCATCGGTAAAGTGGGACTAATAGCTTAAATGGGATAATACATGCAAAAAGTTATCTTAGTCCCCTCAGGCTGCTATAACAAAACGCCAACCTTACGAACAACAGAAATGTATTTCTCAGGGTTCTGAAACTGGGAAGTCCAAGATCAAGGCGCTGGCAGATTCGACGTCTTGTGAAGGATCCCTTCTGGTTCATCACATGGTGGAAGGGGCAAGAGATCTCTCTGGGGTAACTTTTATAAAAGCACTAATCCCATTTATGAGGGCTCTGTCCTCGTGACCTAATCACCTCCCAAAGTCCCAACTTCTTAATACAATTACACTGGTGATTAGGTTTCCCAGATGAAATTGGGAAGGTCAACCAGGCACCGAGGCTCAAGCCTGTAATCCCAGCACTTTGGGAGGCCAAAGTGGGTGGATCACCTGAGGTCAGGAGTTCAAGTCCAGCCTGGCCAACATGGTGAAACCCCGTCTCTACTAAAGCTACAAAAAAAAAAAAAAATTATCTAGGCATGGTGGCACGCACCTGTAGTCCCAGCTACTCAGGAGGCTGAGGCAAGAGAATCATTTGAACCTGGGAGGCAGAGGTTACAGTGAGCCAAGATCGCACCACTGCACTCCAGCCTGGGTGAGAGAGCAAGACTCCATCTCAAAAAAAAAAAAAAAAAAAAAGAAAGAAAGAAAGAAAGAAACTGGGGAGTTCACAAACATTCAGACCATAGCAAAAGCCTAGCACAGAACATAACTCCACAACTGCCGGCACTCAACAGAGGCTGGTGTTTCTCCCTTCCTCCCCCACACCCTCCTCAGCACTGGGGCTCAGCACTGGGACTAGGAGAGGAGAAGGACCAAGCCACCTCTGGCGAAACAGGCCCCTGTGGCTGTGGCTGTGGCTGGACTGAGATTCTGTGGTCAGGTCTAGGCAAGGGACACCTCAGACCAAAACGCGGTTCTAGAAGGAAGATTTTCCAAAGCCAGGATGTTACACTTGGAAAAGAGAATGCCTCAGAGTGACTGAATACTGGTCTCCAATTCAAGGAGTACCTCACTACTTCTAAGAATGGGATGGGATTCATCCTAAGGAAGCCCCAGGGGTAGATAAGGGACACATAGAGGGCGCTATAGGGAGAGACTTTGAGTCAGGAAGAAAGAACTCTTCAGAGGCGAGTCCAGAGATGGCTGGGCTGGTTTGGGAGTGGCGAGTTCCCAGTCACTGGAGATGATCAGGCAGAGGCTGGGTGAGCTCAAGAGGATTTGGGACTGGAAGAGGGACTAGAGTAAATGACTTTCACCTTCCCTAATCTGGGGCTTCTGAGTCTATCAAAATAGGTGGCTACCAAGAGGTATGATTTGAGGACCCTTCACCCCAAATCTCTCCTTTGTCCATTACTGATGCCTGACATTCCCCAGTTATAGATTCATTGCTTTGGGTTAAGACAGCGTCTCTTGCAAAATGCCAGGCTCCCTGGTTGGTGTCACCCTGGTTTATCAGAGACCTGATCTTGGACTTTCCAGCTACCAGAACTGTGAGCCAAATACACAACTTTTCTTTATTTATCACCCAGGCTCAACTATTCTGATATAGCAGCAGAAAACGGACTAAGATAGATGTCAAATTTTATGTTGTATATATTTCATGATAAAAAATTACACCCTCCAGAATTGGGAGATTCAGAGAGGACCAGTGAGGGAAGCTACAGATTCTGTTTGCACAGACACAGCCTGCTGGCCCTTTGCCATGGATACCTGTGCACTGCCCACTCCCTGCCCCAGTGCCTGCAGTTGTGGCCGGGCCCCAGGCCCTATGTTCATGGGGGAAAAGGTGCTAGTAGGGCTTAAGGGAAGGAGCTCCAAGGCTTGCTGAGTGAGAGGCTCAAATATCCAGTAGCCCCACTTAGGACTGAACACCGGGGCACGGAGCTATAGAAAGCTAGTTGGAGTGATGGCTGAGTGAAGCAGTAAAGTTGCCGGGAGCCTGAGGGCAAACCAGGGGCAACAGGAAGGGGAGGAGTAGGAAGCTCACTAGGGACAACAATCCTGAAAATATCCTCCCATTAGAAAGGGGCTTCATTGTCCAAATGGGCATCCTGTGGTCAGTGGCAGCTACAGAGTTCTCGTGGAGCAGGACCCTAGAGTAAGCACTCTTTGGGTACTTAGACAACAGGATATTTGGTGCTCCCACCACTCCTGGAAAAAGCCCAGGCTTTGCTCCGTGACACAAGGAGGAAACAAACAGCAAGCAGACTGCTTCTGAGTCGGTAGAAGGAAGAACTTTCTAACACAGCTGCAAATGGATTGGGCTTCCTTGAAGGGTGATGAGTTTCCCACCCTAAAGGTTTTCCAAGATAAGCTGTCCTCTGCAGATTCAGAGCTCCCGTATGGGAGAGTGGGAGGGAATGCCCTGAAGAGGAGGTATTGTGTAAAGGAGTGGCCGCTGCTTTTCAAAGAAGCCACTAGTCCTCGCAGGAGACTATCTGGCCCAGGACACTAGAAAATCCCCAACTGCCATTCTGGAGTTTCCTTCCATCCTGCTTGGCATGAGGGGCCAGGCAGCAGAGCCCACTCCCTGACACTGCCTGGAGAAAGTGCCAGGTGGGGGCACAGAATGGCTTTCTGTTCCTTTGCCTTAAATGCTAGGGTGGAGAGAAGACTGGCAGGAGGAAGGGCACAGAGAGACATGGCATGTCACCCTCTCCCTCTCAAAGGGCTACTTCAGAACCTAAGAGCTGGTGGCCCTGGACTGGGCTGGGCAGGAGTGGGAGGACTCTGGGCTCCCAGTATGTGGCAGGTATGAGGTCAGCCCACCTCACAGGCAGGATGTGTCCTGGCCCAGGTGACCTGGGCAGTTTTTGCAGCCTCTATCCTTGGGGCAGAAGAATGGACTCTCCAGAGAGAGCTTCATTTATTTTTTATTTTTTATTTTTTTGAGACACAGTCTAGCTCGCTTGTCAGGCCGGAGTGCAGTGCAGTGGCACAATCTCGGCTCACTGCAACCTCCACCTCCCTGGTTCAAGTGATTTTCCTGCCTCAGCCTCCCAAGCAGCTGGGACTACAGGTGCGTACCACCACACCCAGCTAATTTTTGTGTTTTTAGTAGAGATGGAGTTTC